>NC_064286.1:24249180-24549180 GCF_019186545.1 Solanum stenotomum
AGTTCTTATGAAGGTCTTGAGAGTGTCTTCAATGGAAGCTTGGAACTTGGAGCAATAGTCTCTTCAATCTTGAGGAAGGTTTTGGATTAGGGTTCTTGAGAGAACTTGAGAGAAAATGTGTGTAAGTATGGGAGAGGTGTTTTGGGAAATGTTTTAGAGATGGGAATTGAACTAATGGTATATAGGAAATAACATGTGCCCTTTGGAAAAATGGTCCAACACTTAGAAAAAAAAATGAGGCGGGTGAACAGTAAAAACGCTCACTGGAAATTGCATTTTCTGCCGGATAGATTTTACAAAAATGGGGATAACTTCTTCGTCCGAACTCCGAATGAGGTGAAACGAAGTGCGTTAGGTAGCTAACGCAAGGAGCTTTCCATGGATATGTTATGGGCCACCAAATTATTTGTGTGCTAGGAGATATGACCCTCCAAAGTAGACCCTCGAAAAAGGCTTCACTTGAAAATTTTGGATTTTGATGCGATTGCTCTAAAATTTGGGTTAGACCCATTTTCCACTCAATTTGACCCCCTAAACAAGAATATGAAGTCGGATTTTCGAAAAACTAAATGGATTTTTTTTGATATAGCTAAACAAGTTTCCGGTAACTTCCGAAGCACATTTTTAAGAACTTTTTGGGTCATTTCAGAAGTGTGGCTAAGTCACAACAGTAAAAAGAGTCTTAAGAGGTGTACATAGAGGGTATGTAATTAGAAGAGGTTAAGAGAAATACCTTAGAAAGAGGTCTTAGTACCCACTTATAGAGAGTTCGTAAGTCATGAGAGAAACTTCTCCAGAGTGTTAGAGTAATAGAGGATGTAGACCATTTAGAGATCATGGAATAGATCCATAGCTTTCAAGTTCAGCTTTAGACCTAAGGGAGAGATGAAAAGATGAGAAATCAAGTCAAGTGTTTGAGAGTAAGATAGTAATGAGTTCCAAAGAGTACAATAGATATCCTTTCAGAGGTCCTTTTAGTAATGGAGTGATGTTAGAAAGAGGAGGTTGATGTTCTTATCGTGATAGTGATGGTGTGATAATTCCATCTAAGGGCATAAATAAGGAGGATGAGGTTTTACGATTAGAAATAGTTAAATGAGAACCCTTACTTGGTTCCGAAGGATTTGGTTTGTAAGAGTCCATGGAGTTGTTAGAGTACTGAGCTTGAATCGGGTGTCTTTAAACAATAGTTGGTTCTTGATATAAGCCCAGTGTAGTGGTAAAGAGTACTAGTCTTGGGATGAGATTCCCAATAGAGAGGTATACAACCCAAACCTAAGGATTTGGATTAAGCTTGAATATAGTAAGAGAATACCATTAGACACAAACCTTAGTAAGAGTAACCCCATTCCAGACCTAATGAAGTTGTCATTAAAGGACGAATGACCCCAAGGGGGAGATATTGTAACACCCTGGATATTTTTTGAGCTAAGACTCAAACCATCCTTCATTGTGAGTGGGATTTTACCGAGAAATTTAAAATTTCTTAAGTGTTAAGGTCACTTGATATAGTACCTTAAGTTCCCAAAAGAATTAAAGAAATTCGTTCAAGTCATTCCTAAGTTCTTCATAGATTTGGGTCCACTTCAAACGATCATAACTCTCAGTACATGATGATTTAGGTGTGCCATGAGTTGAAAATGAAAGTTCTTTGAATTATCTTTCTGACGCCATCAAGTTTGCTAAGTTTCTAGGTTGGATTAGAGAGATATGCCTTTTTGAAGTCAAGCTCTCCTATTAAGGAAAAGTACCGAAACTAGTGAGGGGTATTTTGGTCTTTTTCTTACCCAATAAGATTTAATTCATTTTTAGTAAGATTTTAAGGTTCTAAGCTGATTAGGTTCAGTCTTATAATCATAATATACGCCTAGGGTTTTATTTGAGTGCTAAAGAAGAGAAAATAAGAGAAAAGAGAAGAAAAGAGGAAATGATCAAGGCCTTTGTTGAGGTTCGTGAATTTTGTTAGGGATTTTCCCCATGGGTTTGATCCCTAAGAGGTACGTAAGTTTCCATATTATTGGGTTCGTTCTCCCACATGCCAAACACGATTTTCATATTCGAATTCGTTCATAAAGATTGCAAGATTTAAGTTCTTGATAAGTGTTCTTGAAGTTTCATTCTAAATCTTGTTGTGTTGGGATTTTGATGATTTATTGAGATGAAAGTGAGTGATTTGAGGGTTTTATTGAGTATATTAGAGTGTACTTATGTTGAGTAACCAAATCCAAGTGATTGTGGAAGAGACCGTTCGAATCTAGTTGAACTAGGTGAGAAAACAAGCAAAGAAAGTCATCGAGGTTTCTTGGGTTGGGGTTGCAGTGCGACCAAACCACACCTTTGTAGGTAGAGAACTAGCTCCCTATGCCACTCAGTGTGCCAGGATCACCTGCCCCACCCATTCTTCATTGTTTCATCTGTTTGAGTTCTTTCGAAGGGTACCTTTACTCCTCTTTGATTCTAAACACTCTAAACTACTTCTAAACACCTATAAATCATTCATAACTTGAATCAAGACCTTGAATCTATAATTAGAATTCAAGGTAGAGTTAAGATTCAAGTCTTGAAAGTTCTTCCAAACATTTTGAGAAAGTCCCTTTAAGCCCTTTGAGGAGTCTTCTACAACTTCAAATAACTTGTTTCAAGACTCAAGTAAGTGAGCATGAGAGTGAGGAGAATGTATTCACGAGTCTACACTATCACCAACATCCTTCATACCATCAATCCTAAATCTTGAATTCATAATTCATAATTCATAATTCATAATTCAAATTCAAGAGAGAGTTAAGAGTAGAGTTCAAGAAAGTCTTTGAGTTAAATTGTGAATCCTTCGAGATCAACTATGGATTTGAACTAAGATTTGAGGAAGTAAGTAAGAGAATGAGAAGATTTGTATACATGAGTTCCATGTTGTTATGTAGGACTTCTAGTTGAGTCGTTCATACCCATAAATTCCGCATGGACTCCATAAATTGAGTATCATTTAGAAGAGTAGTATCTTCAAGTTCTAAATCTTGAGTATAGAGTTCCTAACCCTTTCGAGATTATATTCCTAATCATGGTACTATTACATGTTACCTATGAAGTCCTTGATTTGAGTAGTTCCTGAGCGTAATTTCGCATGAACCCTATAAGTCAGTAATCTTAAGATGATAAGTATCTTTGAGTCCTTGAGTTGAGTAGTTCATGCCCATAATTCCGCATGAACCCTCTGAGTCGAGCATTCTTGAAATGAGTATTATCATTGAAGTTTTTGAGTTCTGCGTTGTTTAGTCTCGAATATTGAGTTCTCGTTACAGTTATTGAAAACCTTAAATTGAGTCATTCACGTCCATAATTCGGTATGAACTTTACTTTAAGAAGTCTTTTACAATTTTTTTCAAACATGTTTTAAGACTTGAGCATTAAGTTGAGTAAGAGTAATAGTAGAGCCAAGTTCATTTCCTTAAAATGATTACATGGGAACTAAGTATTCCCAAGAGTAAAATGTATTCACATTTAAACAAGAGAGGAAACACGAATTTCCAAGAAAGCTTTTAAGCTAGTTTTTGAGTAATAATCTTAAACCACAAAAAGAGTTATGCATATGAGCTGAGTATATTTTTAGGAGTAATATTGAACACCACTATGGGGATGAGTTCAGATAACTCAAGTTTTCATAAACAATGTCGCCAACATGGGTAAAAAGGGTCATACTTTTTAGATGATTCCTTAATGTTTTTTAGCATAGACTAGTGAATCCACTTAGTTGACGTATTCTATATCCCGGAAAGTTATAGGACAGTTCTGGCAATGTGGGTGAGACGTTGTATCATCATACAGCTTATAGTGAAGGTTGTCAGTTAGAGAAACTCCACAAAGGTATTTTGTATTCTTATATACACATAGTTTACTTTGTATTTTCATATACAAGCAGAGTTTATCTGGTATCCTTACATACAAACTGAGTTGCTTTCTATTGTTTTAAAAGTTTTCTTTATATTGCATATGTGTTGTTGCTTTATATTGACGTGAGTATCTAGAGTTGAGTTTCCAGAGTTGAGTACCCAGAGTTGAATATCTTATCATTGAGTTAAGCCATATTTCACTGAGTTGAATATCTTATCATTGATTTGAACTATGTTTCTTTGAGTTTAGTTGAGTTAGTTGAGAAGAGGTAAGTATGTTACTTTCCCACCATTTCAAGCTTATGTTTATTCTCTAGAATTCCCCTTACATGCTCATACATTCCATGTACTGAGTCATTTGTCCTGTATCGTTTCATGATGCAGATACAGGTATTTAGGGTCATCAACAGGAGTTTCGTGGATACCACATGGAGTTCGAGTTAGCTATGGTGAGTCTCCTTGCTTCCGGAGGATTTCATTTACTTTTCAATTTTGTCAGGATGTCATGGGTCTTGTCCTAACTTCCATTGTTTTCATTTAGAGGCTTCATAGATAGACAGTAGAGTTTGTGAAGGCAGCTTCATTTATCTTGTTAAATGTTTTAAAGACTTGAGTTTCCTAGATTTTGCTAGTTGAATTTACGATTATATTTTGAGTTAAATATTTGAGTTTCAATGAATTTTATTTTGTTTTAAGCTTTGTATTCTTGAGTTAGTCTTCCGCTTGTAGTCAGCAAGGACAAGGGTTCGCTTGGGGACCGACAATGGTTCTCGAGTGCCGGCCACGTCTAGGGTGTAGGCTCGGGTCGTGACAGATACCTTTCATGTTCTGCTGATGAAGTCAAAATGGTTGTTTTTAAGCTCAATAAGAATAGTTTCAATGTGCCAAATGGTTTAAATGACCATTTTATCAATTTTGCAGGGAGATTATTGGTGGCAATGTCTGTATAGTGGTGATTGTCTTGTATAATGGATATATCATTCCTAAGTCCATTACTCACACAAAATTGATATTTATACTAAAAAAAGAAGCTAATTCAAACCTTTTATAAGGCCTATCAGTCTAATATTTTTTTTAATATATATTGATATATGATATACTAGAAGCTTTACTATCCAAAGTAATCCCTCAGAATCAGTCAGGATTTGTAAGAAGGAGAAATATATCATAAAATGTTTTATCGGCCTAGAAAATCATTTCAGATATAGAAAAGTGGTACGCAAATTAATATTGTTTCCAAGTTCAATATGACAAAAACTTATGACCGAGTAGTGTGGAATTTTCATAAAGGTGCTGGAAAATGGGCTTCAATTCAATAATAATAAATAAATTGTGGAAATTATTAGTTAATAATTGGTACTATGTTTTGATTAATAGTCGTGCTTATGATTGTTTTCACTATACTAGAGGGGTAAAATAAGTAGATTCCTTATCTCCAACCTTATTCATTTTATCTTCTGAGAAATTTTTTAACGGCTTTAAATGTTTTTGAAACAGAACGTTTAAGAGCTCTTTGTTACCTAAATAGAGTGAGAACATTAATATGATACTATTTTTTTGCCTTTGCTGACTAAATTAGTGTTCAATTGATCATGAAAATCACTCGTGATTATCAGAGACAATCTATACAAAAGGTAAATAAAGACAAAAGCTCCTTTTATGTTTTTCATAAAACTGTTAGGAATATCATTCAAGAGATATATAGAAGATTATACATGCTATAATAAAGGAATTTTCAATCTTTTATTTATTTTGGTTGTCCCATTAGACATGCTAGGAAAAGAAAGACATTTTTTTAAACTTATACAAAAGGTACAAAATAAATTGCATATTTGAAAAGAGAAATTCTTCTTCTTTAATGATAAATATGCGCTCACTAACAATGTTATGTAAAGTTTACCTATTTATCT
Organism: Solanum stenotomum; assembly: GCF_019186545.1. Lineage (NCBI taxonomy): Eukaryota > Viridiplantae > Streptophyta > Magnoliopsida > Solanales > Solanaceae > Solanum > Solanum stenotomum. The sequence goes on from NC_064286.1 coordinate 24,254,975, forward strand.
TCTTTCTTTCATCACACCTCCTAAGTGTGAAATTTATGATTTGCATAGATCATTTGCAAGGTTTTTGTGGAACTTTAAAGAAGATGAGAGGAGTAAACGTGGTGTTTCATGGTCTGCTTTTTGTTTTGCTAAAGATGAAGAGGGATTAGGCTTGAGATCTCTCTTTGATGTTTTCAAAGTATTATTTGCTAAGCTTGAGTGAAACTTTAGAATAAAAAAACTATGTGTTCCAATTTTATGTGGAATAAATACTGCAAGAGGCATAGACCTTAAGCAGTTGAATGGTGCAAGGGGTCACACACTTGGAAGCTTGTGTTTGAGCTAGAGGGAACATCGACCAAGAAATTTGGTGGGAAATTAAAAGTGGTCATGCTAATGTCTGATTTAATATAATTGAACACAATTTGGATCATTATATTATTATCTTCCTATTTAAAATCTCTTCCAATTGAAAATAGAGGATATTAGACAACTTAGACAGAATAGGTAGTGAAATAATAAACTTTTTACTGTTAAAGCTCCTATAAAAAGTCTGTCAACATATTCAAGAAACATTTAATGTTTTTGTTGATTAAAATTGTTGTGACAAGCCTTGGTGAATGGATAACAGTTCAAGTAAATTCTCTGTGGCGAGATTTTGTTGGATGTTGAGGCATAGAGGAGGTTCAATAGTATTATAAGCATTTATGTATCAAATGAGATCCTATTAAGAAAAATTTCCATTTCCAGAGGTTGTGTATGAAAAGAATTCCTATTAAGACTATAAGAGTAAGGAGGACGAAAAGTTTTTGTTCAAGAATATAAAAACGGTAAATTAGATATTAGGAAGTTAACTTTTCAAGGGTAATGGCTTTAGCCTTGTAAGAATTTGAGCCTTTAAGTCTTCAATGTACTAGTACTACTAATCTAGTATATCAAGCCTCAAGTGTCAATGATTTACTTGGATCAAGATTATAAGCCTTGAATTTAAATGGGCTTTAAAAAATGTATCCCAACCCTATCCTAATAACAAATTGGATTGGATCGACCTTATTGGCCAAGTCCATTTTGACAGCCCTAAATGTCAATACCCTAAACCTAGTCTATAAAAGGAAATAAAATGACCTACTTTGTGGGGACTCTTATAAGCAGCGACAGGAGCAATTGCAGTAACATAGAGATCCTTTCTCAAAATCTATATGCTGACCATTTATTTGTATCTCTGTCTTCCTCGACATTTGAAGGTATAATCTTTAACCCTCCCTCTCATTTATATATTCGAATGATGTCTTTTCTTTTCTTTTCTTTTTCTCTTTGAATGAGTTGATTTTATTACATACTTCTTACATACCTCTTAGGGAACAAACCCATGGGGAAAATCCGTAACAAAACTCAAGAACCTCAACGAACGCCTTGATCGTTTCTTTTTTTCTCTCTTTTCTCTTCTTCAGCTCTCAAATAAAACCTTAGGCGTATATTATGATTATAAGACTGAAACTAATCGGATTAGAACCTTAAAACCTTACTAAAAATGAATTAAATTTTATTGGGTAAGGAAAAGACCAAAATACCCCTTACTATTTTTGGGTACTTTTCCTTAGCTGGAGAGCTTGACTTCAAAAAGGCATATCTCTCTAATCTGACCTAGAAACTTAGCAAACTTGATGGCGTCAGAAAGATAATTCAAAGAACTTTCATTTTCCAACTCATGGCACACCTAAATCATTATGTACTGAGAGTTATGATCGTTTGAAGTGGACCCAAATCTAAGAAGAACTTAGGAATGACTTGAATGAATTCCTTTAATTCTTTTTGGAACTTAAGGAGATATATCTAGTGACCTTAAAACTTAAGAAATTTTAAATTTCTCGGTAAAATCCCACTCACAACGAAGGATGGTTTGAGTCTTAGCTCAAAAAATTTCCGGGGTGTTACAATATCTCCCCCTTGGGATCATTCGTCCTCGAACTAATCATAATTAGGTTTTATTGGTCGTCTTTGTTTTTTCTTATTGACAAATAATCCAAGAATTTGAATGCACTTTAATTAATTAATGTCTCCGTTGTGTGTTTAGTTTCTCGTTTTGATTACTATTGAATCATCTTCCAATTAAATTATATATTTGTTTCCAATTTGTTGTTGGTAAACTTGAAATAACAATAAATTTGAGACATTAGTTTCTTAAGTTAGAAATTTTCTGTAACTAAAATTAATGTTTATGGCCTCAACTTTAATTTAATCACTAATGAGAACAAAGAAAGAAAGAGTGATTAAATCAACTGTCCTAATTTATTAAAATAATCTATCCAAATGATAAGCACTAACAAGATCTTCCATAATATATTGTCTTAACTAAAGTCGCAACGTTTTGCCTGAAATAAAAACAATCAATAAAATGGGATGGTCGCATTTATATGTCTTGACCCAAAACCTCTTTAAAATATAATTTTTTGATTCAACGAACATGTAAACTCTATATTTAGGTGTGATATACAAAGAGAAATCGGATTTACTCATCTTGATAAGTGTATGTCGAAGTTGAGGTCGCAACTTTGTTTCTTAGTCAAGAGTCAAGACTAATAGAATTTAACAATTTAAGTGAAACACAGGCAAATGATCTATCTTGAAATAATTTGAAAAACAACTCTTTTAGCACCACATGATTCAGGGATGCCTTATACATTTCCTAGGTCAAACAAATTCTTTACTTGGTCTTTTGTTTTTACAGATTGATAAAAGGAATCATTCCTTTTTTATTAGAGATTAAAAAAGGTGATTTGAAACATTATAAGTCAATTCCAAGTGACAACTGTATAAATAAAAAATATTTATTCAATACCATCACTTAAATTGAAAAACCATTTCTTATTCGTCTTCGATGATGAAAAAAGAGGTGTGGCAACAAGTAATTAGCTTGCTTATTAACTAAGAATTATCAGTCAATATTCACCTAATTGGAGCTAGTACATATAATTCTTATTATTTTTTCTTCAGTTAACTTCTTGTGTCTTATTACTTTTAATAGGTATAACATGCTTAAAAATACTACCACAACTATATAAATAAATAAGTTAACTATTTTTTCAGGGAAACAACACATTTTATCCTTTTTATATAGATTGTGTCGGTTAAACTTAAGTGATGACATGTTTCTTTCTACAATCCTGACATAGTCCATAGTTATGTCGGAATAGGGTTAAATAAGATAACTTAAAACTATCCAAATGTTGCAATAGGGTTCATCTTTTCTTTTTGCCTGATTGTGAAAATGATTTTGCCTGGTATGCAGAGTTTATAAGGAGCCTAAGTTTGAAAAATCATGTTGGGATTGTAAAACTTTGTGATGGAACCAACATGTTCTTGGTGCCATCACAACCCTAGTACGATCTTTTAAAATCAAGTTCCCCAGAAATTCTATGTGTTAGGAAACATCCATTTTACTTTCAGGCAAGAAGAAAATAAATTAAACCTGAAAACAACATCTGCATAGTTTTTAGTCAACTTGTCGAACCCCGTTCTATCGTAGAAATTGACTATATCAAACATGTTACCACTTGAGGTACTTGACACAATCCAACTAATTTGAAATATATATATAATGTAACATCCCGCCATAGAAAGAGCTAAATTTAGACAACGTTAAATTGGAAATAGCCAAATCAGGAATTTTACAAGTTATGCTTGAGTTATAAGTTTTGGGTCTACATCAAACGACCATAGCTTTCATTAAAGGATGAGTTAGGTGGTCCGTAAAATCTCAAATGGAAGGTATTGGAATCCTCTTTCCAACGCCACCAAGTTTTCTAATTTTTGAGCTCTTATGAGGGAGATATGCCCGTTTGAAGTCTGACTGTCCAGTTAAGGAAAGTTACCCGAAAATATAAGGTGTATTTGGTCTTTTTCCTACCCAATCAGATTAATTTGATTTTTAGTAATATTTTGAGGTCAAATCTGATTTGGGTCATTTTTCATAAATCAAAATATGCTTAGGGTTTTGAGAGGAGTTTGAGAAGAGGAGAAAAAGAAAAAAGTTTAAGGCGTTTTATCCCTAAGAGGTATGTCAGTTCTCATAGTGTTGGGTTCGTTCACCCACACGTCAATGATGTTTTTATAAGCAATTACGTTCTCAAAATTGAAGGAATTGAGTTCTTGATCATGTTCTTGAAATATTGTGTTCATTTTTTAAATAGGATGGGTTTGATGAGTTCTTGAGATAATGGTATGGGGTTTAAGAGTTTAAGATATTATAGCTATCAACGTTGATACAACTCTTTCACACAATTTTCAGCTTGTCACGCCCCGGAGCTACCACCTGGACGCGGACACAGACACGGACCTAGGATCAGAAGTGACCCCAAGCTAACCATGCTGGCATATCATAAGCATACTTGAAGGTAATTTGAATCAATAAATATTGTGCGGAAACTAATCATAAGATAATCTTCAATGATGGGGAATACCCATATTAAATCTGAATATATAAATAGTGAGAGTTTAACAACAACTGAAAAGTCAAACTCAAATACTAAAGTTGAATATAATTATGTCTAAAATAAAGCCTCTACTGACTAGAAATGTTGGGACATGCCCCAGCTAGATCTAGAAAATACTGAAAACTAAAGACTAAATAGAAAGGAAGAAAATCATGCCAATCGTCCTCGAAGAATGAGGACTCACCAGTGATGCTGCTGAACTAAAGATCGAGAACCGATCTATGCGTGATCTAAAAGCTGAGAACCTAAACTTACATCACTAGAAGATGTAGCGCAGAGTATGTGTCAGTACTTAAAAGGTATTGAGCATGCAAGATAGAGTAAAGCTGAACAATAAAAATAACTGAACCAAAGCATATATCTGAGCAATGATACGAGATAAGCATGATACTAAAGTAAGATTACTGAAGATGAAATGAGTGAATGCAATGACCAAGTTTTTGACATATTGAGACTGAATACTAGACTATGACTGAACACGTGGTCAATGCAATAGAGTCTAATTGTAAGGAAGCTAATACTAATCGACATAAAACCACATGAGCTAAATGTGGAGTCTGATGTATACGCCCCATCAAGAGGACCAAATATACCCTGCCAGAGGTATAGAGGCATGACTAGTGTGATCACTGAAATGATGCCCACAGAGGGGACTTACAACCTATGGGGGACGTAGTTCTGGGACTTGAGGGTGACTAACCCTAGTCCACTCGGTAATTAGCTACTCCCAATTGATTATGTATTTCACAATTTATGACTAAATTTTTGTAATATTGGATAGCTCAAAATACATACATGCTAACTGAAAATGCAACATTAATGTATTGATAATGAAACATTCAAATCAAAGGCATGTATATCTGAAATAACTGGCCTAGCATGTGTAATTTATGTACTAAAAGAACTACATAGCTAGGGTTCTGAATTAAAGAAAGAATCTACGCAAAATAATACCAAAATCATGATAATCTAATTAGGAACATTAAACTAACTAATTTATAACGATCTGTTGAAATTCTAGCAACCTGAGGTCTAGATAATATTAAAGGAATCAAGGATCTCACTTAATTCTAGGGACCTAATGGGTGAGAGTAATACACTAGTGAAATTGCACATACCTGGTGACGAAATTCACGGAGAAGTCTTTCGATTTAAGGGCTAGACTGATGAAAACTTGTTGCGTTCTTGAACTAGGGCTGCTCAACTTCCTTCTCCTCTTTTGCTCTAAGTTTGATGATTTTTTTGTGAATAATTGATTAGGTTAGGTTCTAATTAGTTTACTAGGCTAAAACTGACCAAAACCACATAGTTTAGGGGTTAAACAACGTAGTTTAGGGGTCCAATGCATAAGGAAAAGACCAAGCGATCCCTGACTTAAAATTTGCTGAAGCCACCGACTAGACTGATCTACGGTCCGTCCTATTATTTTGTCGATCAACTTTGGAGAATGAGTTCTAGGGGGTCCTAAGGGTCTCGAACTAACAGACTAATCGACGGTCTGTGGTCTGACCCACGGTCTGTCCTATCAGTCCACCGATCGACTACAGTGACTAGGTTTTAAGGCCTCGATCCACGGACCTAGACCACGGTCCATGGTTTGACCTGCGATCCATGGGTCCGGCCGTGGTTCATACCTTAGAATAGTTTTTGTCTAAGTTTCTGGGGAGGGTTGCAGGGGGCCATCCACGAACTACCAGTATGGGTCGTGGGTCACCTTACGGTCCGTGGTTGGCAACTATGGGTTGCACCTATAACTTCTGGAAATCTGTTGGTTTGGTATGTTTTAGGATACAGGGTGGTACATTATCTCTCCCTTGGGAACATTCTTCCTCGAACGAATTCTAAATTAGTTAGATAGCGAGGGAAATAACTGCAAACTCTGCCACTAATTACTAGAAACTGATTTCTGACTTAACGTTCCAAGGACATGCAATTACGCTAAATATGCAAGTTTAAACCGAAGAAACATGATATTAAGACTGAATCTATGCAAGAATGACTAAAAAACTGAAGAGAAACTATTACCTCAAGCTGGAATGGAATTGGAAGAAAAGAGATGAGGATAACTAGAGTACCAAGACCGTATGAGGAAGGTGATCATCTCCACTACCCTTGAAATCGATCACACAAGCTCTCAACATGTCCTCTAAGGTCTGAAATGATACGTTCTGATTATCCGTATGTGGATGAAATGTTGTTCTAAGGTTAACTAGAGTACCAAGACCTTTATGAAAAGAATTCAAGAAATGAGAGGTAAATTGAGGACCTCTATCTGAAATGATAGACAAAGAAACCCCATGCAACCTGACTATCTCAGTAATGTAAAGCTTGGCATAGTCCTCCGCCTAATTCGTAGTCTTAACAGCCAAAAAGCGAGCAGACTTAGTGACTCTATCAACTATCACCCAAATGGAGTCATGATGTCTGCGAGTACGAGGTAAACCTGTAATGAAGTCCAAGTTGATTACTTCCCACTTCCAAGTATAAATGTTGATCTCTTGAGTCATACCTCCTCGTTTCTAATGTTCCACCTTCACCTGCTATCAATTAGGGCACTAATCCACAAAATCACTATATCCTTTTTCATACCATTCCACCAAAACGACTTCCCACAGATCACGGTACATCTTAGTGGCGCCTAGATTAATAGAATATCTTGAGTTATGGGCTTCTACAAGAATCTGTTGCCTCAACTCACCCACATTAGGAACACATAATCAACCCTAGTAGCGAAGCACACCATCTCCCCTTTGGCGGAATACCTCACCTCTCTGCTAATGGACTGCACCCTTTAGTTGAAGCAATATATGATCACTCTCTTGCTTTTCCTTAACCTCTGCAACTAATGAATATTCTTCCCCATTTTGAACTGTTATACCACTATCTGATAAGGCGAATACCTAAGCAAGCAAGCCTGTGAACATCCCTTGCTAGTTCCTTTCCTTCTTTCTCAATATGTGCTAAACCACCTATAGATATTTTATTAATAGAATCTGCTACTATATTGGCTTTACTAGGATGGTAATGCACACTCATATCATAATCCCTGAGGAACTCAAGCCATCTTCTCTGGTGAAGATTCAACTCTTTCTAGGTGAACACATAATGAAGGCTCTTATGGTCTGTGAACACATCTACGTGAACACCATACAAGTAATTTCTCCAAATCTTAAGTGCAAACACCACTGTTGCAAGCTCAAGGTCATGAGTTAGATAGTTCTTCTCATGCACCTTTAGCTGTCTAGAAGCATAAGATATAACCTTACCTCGTTGGATCAACACAAAACTTTGGTCGACTACAGATGCCTCGGAATAAATTACATAACCGTCTAAACCCTCTAGTAGAATCAAAACAGGAGTTGTAGTCAACCTAGTATTCAGTTCTACAAAGCTTTCTCACAATCATCCGACAACCAAAACTTAACCTTTTTGAGTCAACTTAGTCAATGGAGAGGCTATGGATGAAATTTTTTCCACGAACCTTCTGTAATAACCTGCCAAACCCAAGAAACTTTTGATATCTATAAGATAGATAGGCCTGGGCCATTGTTTCACTGCTTCTATTTTCTAAGAATCACTTGGATCCCTTCGCTAGACAATAAATGACCAAGGAAAGCAATATATTGCAACCAAAACTCACACTTTCTAAACTTAGCAAATAACTGGCAATCTTTAAGAGTTTGCAAGACAACCCTCAAATTATTCGCGTGTTCTTCCTCAAACCTAGAGTAAATGAGGATATCATCAATAAAGACGATAACGAACAAGTCCAAATACTCCTTGAACACTCTGTTTATCAAATCCATAAAAGTTGCAGGAGCATTGGTTAGTCCAGATGACATAACTACAAATTCATAATGACTATACCAAGTTCCGAATGCTATTTTCAAGAAATCACAATCTCTGACTCTATGCTGAAGATAATCGGATTTGAGGTCTATCTTTGAGAAATGACTAGCACCTTGAAGTTAGTCAAACAAGTTATCAATCCTGGGGATGGGATACTTATTCTTGATTGTGAACTTGTTCAACTGCCTATAGTCAATGCACATTCTAAGAGAACCATCTTTCATCTTCACAAACAATACTGGTGCACTATATGAGGAAATACTAGGTCTGATGAAGCCCTTGTCTAGAAGGTCTTTCAACTATTCTTTCAATTCCTTGAGCTCAACTGGAGCTATTTTGTAAGGAGGGATAGAAATGGGTTGGGTATCAGGAAGGAGATCAATTCCAAAGTCAATTTCCTTTTCGAAAAAAACTCCGAGAAGATCTTCTTGAAAAATTTTGGGAACTCATTAACTACTGGGACTGACTCAAGAGTTGTTGTTTCGGAGTTTAAATCCATAACCTAAACTAGATGATAGAGATAAAACTTAGAGATCATCTTTCAGGCCTTAAGGTAAGAAATGAATCGACCCATAGGCGCTAAGCTACTGCCCTTCCATTCTAAGATTGGTTCGTCTGGAAACTGAAAATGAATGATCCTAGTTCTACAATCGACTGAGGCATAATTGGAATGTAACCAATCCATGCCTAGAATGATATCAAAGTCTACAATTTCTAACACTATAAGATCTGGTGAGGTGAATTTTCTATAGACTGTGACAGGGCAATTCTGTATACCCGTCTAGCTATAACTGGGTCATCGACTGGAGTAGAGACTGAGAAGGGTTCTGATAGAGTTTCTGGACTAATATTGAAGTTGACTACTATATAAGGAGTTACAATGGAAAGAGTATCCCCTAGATCTAACAAAGCATAATCATCTAAGTTAAAGACTCGTAAAGTACCAGTAACTACATTAAGACAATCTTCCTGATCCTGGCGAACCTGAAGCGCTTACAACTTCTTTTGGCGCTGACCTCCACCTGAACCAGATTGGTTACCCTGCTGAATCGGATGACCTATGGGTGCTGCTGAAGTTGTGGACTAAGCTCTAGAATTATTGCCTGCTTGACCCTATTTGGTAGAAGGACAATCTCACAACCTGTGACCAGACTGACCACACCCAAAGCATCCTTCCTTTCCAGCAAGATGATGGTTCTTACCACACTTTGGACAAGTTAGGTAGGTTCTAGTTCATGAAATACTCCCTTGAGACTTAGAGATTGATGCCCTACCTTTTTTATCTTGTCGGGACTTGGAGGATAGAACACTAGTTGATGAAGGTGCTAGAGCTGAAGAATTCTGCTAAAAACTGCGAGTGATTTCCACCACCCAATTTCTATTGAGAATACTCGTAGTTGCTTGTTTAGGCCTTCTTATTATCCTTAGCATGTTCCCTAAGCCTATCTCCCTCAACCTATTGAGCATGAGTCATGAGCCTAGAGATGTTCATATTTTTTAGCAACATAGTATTTCTACACTCTATTTTCACTAAGTCGAATACCCCATACATAAACTTGTTCATTTGAGCCCTGGAATTGATAACTATGTGAGGAGCATATCTGGACCTCTTCTATGAAGTTTTAGAGATCCTCACCAATTTGTGACCCTAAGAACTCAGGTGGATTCATCCCAACAAAATCACGAACCCTGGCTGCCACTGATGCACCACTAGCATTTGCAGGAACTGGAGCATGCTGGTTGTTCTGGTTGATCACACTCAAAGTCAAAAGTGAAATAGCGTTCTGAAACTCACCATTCGAAACTTCCTGATCTGGGACAGGAGAAGTTGCGTTAGCATTGCATGCATTCGCATTGCTTCCGTAAGCTTTACAAGGAGGCATGATCTGAAAACGCATAATGATAGATTAGAAAGAGAGATCATTCCAACGTACAATAAGAATATCAAGAAAGTCTGGTTTTCTTAAAACACTCTGTAGCCTCCCATTCATTATATGTGGTGCACTTCACACCCATAAAAAAACTCTACTTAATACTGCTTTTCAGGCATCCTAGGACTCTTAAACCTAGTGCTCTGATACCAAGTTTCTCACACCCTGAAGCCACCCAAGACGCGGACACAGGACCTAGGATCACGAGTGACCCCAAGCTAACAATGTTAGCATATCATAAGTATACTTAAAGATAATTTAAATTAATAAATATTGTGCGGAAGCTAATAAGAAGATAATTTGAAATGATAGGGATTACCCATACTAAATCTAAATATATAAATATTGAGAGTTTAATAACTAAAAAGTCACACTCAAATAATAAAGCTAAATCTAATTATGTCTAAAATAAAGCCTCTACTGACTATAAATGTTGGAACATGCCCTAGCTAGATCTAGCGAATACCGAAAACTAAAGACTAAAAACAAAGGAAGATAAGCATGCCAATCGTCCTCAAAGAATGAGAACTCACCACTAATGCTACTCAACTGAAGATCAGGAACCGATCTATGCGTGATTTGGAAGTTGACAACCTGAGCCTACATCACGAGAAGATGTAGCATAGAGTATGTTTTAGTACTTGTAAGGTGTTGAGCATGGAGGATAGAGTAAAACTGAACAATAAACATAACTGAACCAAAGCATATAACTAGGCAATGATATGAGACAAGCATGGTAGTAAACTGAGAATACTGAACAAGAAATGAGTGAATGTAATGACCAAGTTTATACCATGTTGAGATTGAATACTGGACTGTGACTGATAATATGGTCAATGCAATAGAATCTAGCTATAAGAGAGCTAATAATAACCGACATAAAACCACATGAGCTAAATGTGGAGTCCGATGTAAATGCCCCATCGAGAGGAACCAGTAAACCCTGCCAGAGGTATAGAGGCATGACTGGCATGATCACTAAAATGATGCCCACAGAGGGGACTTACAACCTACGAGGCACGTAGTCTAGGACTTAAGGGTGACTGACCCAAGTCCACTTGGTATTCAGCTAATCCCAATTGATTATGTAATTAACAATTTATGACTGAATTTTTGTAATACTGGATAGCTCAAAATACCGATATGTTAACTGAAAATGCAACATTAATGTACTTAATTATAATGAAACATTCAAATATGAGGCATGCATATCTGAAATAACTGACCTAGCATGTGTAATTCATGAACAAAAAGAACTACATAGCTAGGGTTCTGAATTCATGAAAAATCTACGCAAAATAATACCAAAATCATGATAATCTACTTAGAAACATTAAAGTAACTAATTCATAACGATTTCCTGAAATTTTAGAAACCCTAGTCTAGATAATATTAAGGGAATCAAGGATCTGACTAAATTTTAGGAACCTAATGGGTGAAAGGAACCCATTAGTGAAATCCTACATACCTGGTGATGAAATTGCTGTAGAAATTTTTTTATTTCGAGGCTGGAACAGACAAAAACTCGTTGCGTTCTTGAACTAGGGCTGCTCGACTTCCTTCTCCTCTTTTGCTCTAAGTTTGATGATTTTTTTGTGAATAATCGATTAGGTTAGGTTCTAATTAGTTTACTAGGAATAAACTAACCAAAACCATGTAGTTTAGGGGTTAAACGACGTAGTTTAGGAATCCTACGGATGAGGAAAAGACCAAACAACCCCTGACTTTAAATCTGCTGAAGCCACTGATGGGACTGATTGACGGCCATGGACTGACCCACGGTCCGTCCTGTCAGTTTGTCGATAGACTTTAGATGAAGATTTATGGGGGACTTGAGGGTCTTGACCTATAGACTGATCGACGGTCCGACCTATCAGTCCATTGATCGACTTCAGAGACCAGGTTCTGAGGCCTTGATCCACGGACATGGACCACGGTCCGTTGGTCTGGCCATTGGTTATGCCTTAGAATATTTTTTGTCTGAGTTTCTAGGGAGGGTTGTAGGTGGCCATCCACAGACCACCAGGACATGCCGTGGGTCAACCTACGGTCCATGGGTGGCAACTTTGGGTTGCACCTGCAACTTCAGGAAATATGTTGGTTTGGTCTATTTTCAAATACGGAGTGTTACACAGCTAATGCGACTCTTTGATGCTATTTTCATGTGATACAATATGTGCTAATAGAGCTGATACTTATCTTCTACAACCGAGTTGGATCCATTTCCGAGTAACTTGAAAACTTTCAGCTTAACGTTGTGTTTGTGTCAAATATAAGATTGAACAAACCATGTCCTACAAAGCATATCAATGTCTCTTTTGAAGTTACTAGACCAGCGCCTATTGATTGTCTTTTAGATCGAGAAAGATTTTGATGATTGATAAATAAGGGAACAGATGAATGAAGTAGGTGGCGTCGGCATGTTCCTTTCAGACTCTATCTGACTTGGATAAGGAGAACGTCAACCACACAAATTAGAAAGGGTCATACTTTTTAGATGATTCCTTAATTTTTTTTAGCATAGACTAGTGGATCTACTTAGTTGATGGGTTCTATATTTCGGCAAGTTATAGGATAGTTCTGGCAATGTAGGCGAGACGGTGTATCATAACATACCTCATGGTGATGGTTGTCGGTTAGAGAAACTCCCACAGAGATATTTTGCATTTTTATATACACATAGTTTACTTTGTATTTTCATATACAAGAAGAGTTTATCTGGTATCCTTGCATACAAACTTAGTTGGTTGTTTGATGTTGGAAGTCTATAGTCCTGGGGATGTCCAGGCTGAGTTTTTTTTCAAGTGCTTTGTATTTCTCATTTGGTTAATAATGTTTTTATTTACCAATTTTTTTTTCCATATATTGTATATGTATTGTTGCTCTATACTAAGTTGAGTATCCAAAGTTGAGTACCTTGAGTTGAATATCTTAACATTGACTTAAGTCTTATTTCATTGTGTTGAATATCTTAACATTGAGTTGAACTATGTTTCTTTGAGTTTAGTTGAGTTGAGTGAGTTCAGAAGAGGTAAGTATGTTTCTTTCCCACCAGTTCAAGCTTATGTTTATGCTCTAGAATTCCCCTTACATGCTCGTATATTCAATGTAGTGAGTCATTTGTCCTGCATCATTTCATGATGAAGATACGGGTATTCAGGGTCATCAACAGGAGCTTCATTGTCACACCCCGAGCCTACACCCTGGGCGGGACTGGCACTCAAGAACAATTGCTAGACCCAAGCTAAACCTTGGCCTCACTTACTTACTCAGCGGAAGACTCTAACCATTTTACAATGATCAAATGCATTTCTACTCAACTATTTAATAAAATAACTTATAACGTTTAAAGGTCAAACATTCAACTTGGCCAAAGTGGCAACTCAAATCTAAACATGAGAATAACAATGTAAAGACAATTGAACTACTGATTGTCCATGAATCCTCAAAAACAAGAAGGGATGTCGAGATAAGACCCATGATCATCCTATCAATGAAATACTGAAAGAAAATGATAAAAGGAGCCCTCCAGGAAGCTAGGAGGCTCACCAATAAAGGCTCAACTGGATCAACGTGGCGGTGGATGATGATCTTGATTTAACTGTGTGTGCATCATAAGACGATGCACGGCAAATGGCATCAGTACATTGAATGTATAAGTATGCGAGGGGAAAACTAAACATAACATAAGCTTGAGAGGAATCTGAAAGAACCACTTACCTTGGATTTACTCAACTCATGAATAACATAACTCAATATAAAGCAATAAAACACATACAATGTATAGAAAACTTTTAAAACAATAGAAAGCAACTTTGTTCGTTAAAGAAATGCAATAATAAACTCAACTTTACTCATATAATAAAGTAATATAATTTTTGTGGGAGTTTCTCTTACCGACAACCAGCACTATAAGACTAAGTGGTGATACATCGTCTTGCCCACGCTGCCAGAACTGTCCTATACTTTGTCGTTATATAGAATGCCTTAACTAAGTGGATCCACTAGTCTATGCTAAAAAGAACTTAATGAGTCATCTAAAAAGTATGATCATTTACTACTCATGATGGCTAGATGGTTTATGGAGACTTGAGTTATTATGAACTCGCGTCCCCGTATCGGTGTTTGATACTACTCCCAAAATTTACTTAGCTCATATGTTTTTAAAACAAAACATCATTCTTTGGTTCGAGATAATTACTCAAAACTTAGCTTAAAAACTCTCTTGGAATCGATGTTCCCTTTCTTGCTCAAATGTGAAAACATTTCTAACTTTTGGGAATACTTTGTTCCCGTATAATCTTTGAAGAAATAAACTTTACTCTTAACTTTTTACTCAACTTGAACTTTAAGTCTGAAATCAAGATTAAAACATTTTTGTAAGAGACTTCTTGGAAAGACTCTATGAACTTTCTAGACTTGGATGTTAACTTTCCTTGAATTTCAATTTATGAATTCAAGGTTATGATTCAAGTTTATGGATGATTCTAAGTGTTTAGAAATCATTTAGAGTAGTTAGAATCAATAGGAAGGGTTAATACACTTTAGAAGGACTTAAACGAGCTAAACATCAAAAAACGGGTGGGGCCAAACGACCCGGGCGCGTCCCTAGTGCACCGCGCCAGTCCTTAAGTTACTGGGGCTCATTTTTGGAGCACTGCAAGCTCGCCGCCCCAACCTCTGTGGCGCAGATGGGGCGTGCCGCGCCAGACCCTCCCCAAGTGCAGTCCGACAAATTTTTCTTCTCGTTTGCTGATCTAATTTTGACTAAACTCGTTCCTTTTTCTCAAATTCTCTTTACAATCAGATGCCCAGAACATATACACGAAAATCAACTCAAGGAAACAAAACTCTAATCTCAAGAAACTCCTCAATCTCAACCAAAATTCAAGAACAAAAGCAATTCAAGAACACCCATCAAGAACATTCAAACTTCCAATCTTTTAGAACGAATTTACGCTAAATTAAACATGTTTGGCATGTGGGTGAACGAACCCAACGTTATGAAAGTCTCACATACCTTGTAGGATCAAATCCTTGATGAAACCCGCAATCAATTCCTTACGAAGACGACGAATCATGATTTTCCTCTTCTCTTCTCTCTTGAGTTCTTCTCTCTAAAGCCCTAACGTGAATTTCCAATTCTGATTTGACCCAATTAAACTCCTAAAAATGAACTAAAATAATTGGGTAAGGAAAAGACTAAAATACCCTTCCAAAATCCGGTTTTAGACTTTTCTTATTTGAACAGCCCAACTTCAAATGGCCATATCTCACTCATACAAACTCGGAATAGCGCAAACTCGGCTGCGTTGGAAAGATCATTCCAACATATTTTCTAAGATATCTAGAAAATCACCTAAATCATCCTGAGGTAGGAGTTATGGTCGTTTGAAGTTGACCAAAACTCAACTTAACATACTTAACAAATTTTCCAGATTTTTATATTCTTTCCAAAAATGACTATTTCGAATTTTTAACTTCTTTCTAGTACGTTCTAGCTACGGGGTGTTATAATATCTCCCCCTTGGGAACATTCATCCTCGAATGAGCTTACTCTTAGTGGGCTAAGGGTGTAACATGTAACATTCAGCTTAAACACCCAACAAGACATACAATTATACCATGGTAACTTATAAATGAAAGAGTACTCAGAAGAAAAATAGTACCTTGGTCTGGAAATTCTCCGGTTTCCAAGAGATGTGGATATCTCTTCTTCATATCTTCTTCCGCTTCCCAATTAGTTTCCCTAACAAATTGGTTCCTCCAAAGAACTTTGACTGATGCTACTTCCTTAGTCCTCAACTTGTGAATTGGCGATCTAGAATCTAGACAGAATCTCTTCATAAGATAAGCTATACTTGATCCCAATATCTTCAGTTGGTATGATCAATGAAGGATCTCCAATGCACTTCTTCAACATGGAGATTTGAAAAAACCAGATGAACCATTGTTGTTTCTTGTGGTAGCTCCAACTCATAGGCTACATTACCAACCCTTTTTTATATTCTGTAAGGGCCAATGTACCGGGGACTAAGCTTCCCCTTCTTACCAAATCTCATAACACCATTCATGGGTGAAACTTTTAAATATACCCAACTATCTACTTCAAAATCTAACTCCCTTCTCCTAACATCAGCGTAGGATTTCTGACAACTCTCTGTTGTTTTCAACCTCTCTTGAAGCACTTTCACCTTATCCATAGCTTGATGAACCAAATCTGGTCCTATCAACCTAGTTTCACCAACTTCAAACCATCCAATAGGATATCTGCATTTTCTCCCATAAAGAGCTTCATAAAGAGTCATTTGGATGCTAGAGTGGTAACTATTATTTTAAGAAAACTCAATAAGAGGTAGGTGGTCATCCCAATTACCCTTGAAATCAATCACACAAGCCCTCAACGTATCATCTAAGGTCTGAATAGTGCGCTCTTCTTGACCATCTGTCTGAGGTTGAAAAGTAGTACTTAAGTTAACATTTGAACCCAAGCCTTTCTTAAAAGATTTCCAGAACTATGTAGTAAATTGTTCACCTCTTTCTGAAATAATCGAAACTGTCACCCCATGAAGTCTAACTACTTCTTTAAGATACATCTTGGCATAGTCTTCTGCTGTATGGGTAGTCTTTACCGGCAAAAAGTGGGCTGATTTTGTCATTCTATCAACAATCACTCAATTAGAGTTGTGTTGTTTGTGAGACCTTGGTAAACCTGTGATGAAGTCCATATTGATCATCTACCACTTCCATTCTGGAAGTTCTATATTCTGAGTTAAACCACCAGGCCTTTGATGCTCTACCTTCATTTGTTGGCAATTTGGACACTTAGCAACAAATTCTGCAATTACCTTCTTCATACTACTCCACCAATAAACCTCTCTCAAATCGCAATACATCTCTATGGAACCCGGATAAATGGAATATCTGGAGCTATGAGCTTCCTTCATGATCCTCTCTTGGAGTTCATCCACTCTTGGTACACACAACCTACCTTGATACCTCAATACGCCATCTCCCCCTTGTTCAAAAGCCAATACTTTTTGCTTATGAACATTTGCCTTCAATTTAAGCAAAATAGGATCTTTGTCTTACTTCTCTATTACTTCTAATACTAATGATGATTCAGCCCCATTCATCACCACTACTCCTCCTTTTGTGGAATCAATTAGGTGAAATCCCAGGCGTGCAAGTCTGTGCACATCCCTAGTTCTTTCTTATCTTCCTCAAAGTGGGAAGTACTACTCGTAGAAAACCTACCGAAAGCATCAGCAATAACATTAGCCTTACCTGGGTGGTAAAGAATTCTCATGTTGTAATCCTTGTGTAATTCAAACCACCTCTTTTGTCTGAGATTGAGCTGTTTCTGAGTAAACACCTACTGAAGACTCTTGTAATTAGTGAATACATCAACATGAACACCATACAAATAATGACGCCATATTTCAAAGCAAACACTACAACAGCCAACTCTAGATCATGGGTTGGGTAATTCTTCTCATGAACTTTCAACTGTCTAGAGGCATCAACACACAACCCAAACCAACTCTAGACGCATCACAATATACCACAAAACCTTGCGTACCTTCTGGTAAGGTCAATATTGGGGCAGTAGTCAACCTCATTTTCAATTCATGAAAGCTTTTCTCACAAGCTTCAGACCATTGAAATTTCACTGTCTTCTGAGTTAACTTGGTCAAAGGGGATGTAATGGATGAGAACCCCTCTACAAACCTTCTATAATAGCCAGCCAAACCCAAGAAACTCCTAATGTCAGTTGGAGATGTGGGTCTAGGCCAATTCTGCACTATCTCTATTTTCTGAGTATCAACTTTAATTCCCTCTGCAGACCCAATGTGGCCTAAGAATGCCACAGACTCAAGCCAAAACTCACATTTCGGGAAGTTAGCATATAACTCTATATCTTTTAGAGTCTGGAGAACAATTCTGAGATGGATAGCATGATCTGCTTCATTCATCGAATAGATTAGTATGTCATCAATGAAGAAGATAACAAACATATCTAAATAATGTTTGAATACTCTATTCATAGGTCCATGAATGTTGCAGGCGTATAGGTCAAACCAAAGGACATGACCGGAAACTCATAATGATCATAACGGGTTCTAAAAGTTGTCTTTGGAATATCAGGTGGCATGCTGAAGTTGATCAAAGAGATCATCAATTCTCGGAAGAGGTTATTTATTCTTGATGGTAACCTTGTTCAACTCACGGTAATCTTTACATATCCTAAGGGAACTATCTTTCTTTCTCCCAAATAAGACCAGAACACCCCTAGGTGAGACACTTGGTCGAATAAAGCCCTTATATATGAGATCTTTCAATTGTTCTTTAAGTTCTTTCAACTCTGCCGGTGCTATTTTGTATGGCGGAATAGATATAGGATGAGTATCTGAAAAAATGTCTATACCGAAGTATATTTCTCTCTTAGGAGGGACTCCGGGAGGATCATCTAGAAAGACTTATGGAAACTCTCTTACTACTGAAACTGACTAAATAGGAGTTATCTCAACACTAGAGTCATTAACTCGGACAAAGTGATAGACACATCCCTTGGAAACTAACTTTCTTGCCTTTAGGTACAAAATGAAACGACCCTTAGGCACTGCTGAACTACTTTTCCACTTTAAGATTGACTCATTAGGAATTTGGAACCTAACGACTCGAGTCTACAATCAATGGAGGCATAACAAGCATGAGGCCAGTTCATAGATGATAGAGCAGGCCCCTTTTGCTTTTGCTGAAAGGACGAACGGTTCACATTACTTTTCTGTTGCCCGGACTCACTCCCTGTCTTAGCCTTCTTGTTTCTAAACTCCTCACTATCCCTCATCTTCTCTTCTTCAACCTGCTGTACATAAATCATCAACTTCAGTATATCCATGTCCCCAATTAGCATAGCTGCCTTGCCCTCTTTGCTTGACAGACGGGACAACCCAGCAACAAAAAGACTCATTCTACTCCTTATATCTGCAACCATATCTGGAGCATAATGGGATAGTTGGGTGAAATTCAACCCATACTTATGGACGCTTAAAGAATCTTGCTTAAGTGTGCAGAACTCTCGTACCTTAGCCTCCCTTAGTTCTCGAGGAAAGAAATGCCCGAAGAAGGCCTCCTCAAAACATGCCCAACTCGCAAGTGGTGCACCGTCAGCTCTACCCTTCTTCCACTGGTCAAACCAAGTCCTAGAAACATTCTTGAACTGATATATAGCTAGTTCAACTCGTTCAGTATCGGAAACATGCATAACATCAAATACCTTTTGTAGCTCCTCAATAAAGTTCTATGGATCCTCGGTAGTGCTTGAACCAGTGAAACTTAGAGGGTTCATGCTCAAGAACTCACGAATCCTCGAAGTGTAAACCTCTTCTTGTCGAGCCCCTCTTTGTTGCCCAACCTGGTTAGTCACAACTTGAGTAGGTATCCTTATTGCTTCTCTGAACTCAGAATTAGTAACTTCCCCTTGGGGTGGCACTTCAGGTGCATTAGGTACCCCTTGCTCCTCAGTGTTACACCTAGCAGGATTACCTCTGACAGCTCTTTCTGGAGGCATGATTATCTGAAAATACACGCAAGCACGAATTAGAAGAAACTTTTTAGAGATCAAACTCCAACGCACGAAGTGAGTATGAAAGAAGTGAAAATATTTCCTAAGTATCGCAACCTCCTAATTATAGATGTGGCGCGCTTTACACTGATAACTAGGACTCTACTAACACGACTTCATAGACTCGCTAGGACTCTACTGACACGGCTTCATAGACTCCCTAGGACTCTTGAACTCTGTTCTTTGATACCAAGTTTGTCACTCCCCGAGCCTACACCCTATGCGGGACTGGCATTCGAGAACCATTGCTAGCTCCAAGCGAATCCTTGGCCTAACTTACTTACTCAGCAAAAGACTCTAAGCGTTATTACCCTGATGAAATGCATTTCTACTCAACTATTTAACAAAATAACTTAGAACGTTTAAAGGTCAAACATTCAACTTGGCCAAAGTGCCAACCCAAATCTTAACATAAGAATAACAATGTAAAAACAACGAAACTACTGATTGTCTATGAAGCCTCTAATACAAGGAGGGATGTCGGGACAAGACCCCCGACAATCCTAACAATGAAATACTAAAAGAAGATGATAAAAGGAGCCCTCCGGGAAGCTATAAGGCTCACCAACAGACTCTGAGTGCTCAACTAGATCAACGAGGCACTGGATGATGATCATGGTTACCTGTGTCTGCATCATAAAACGATGCAGGCCAAATGACATCAGTACATTGAATGTACAAGTATGCTAGGGGAAAACTAAATATAGCATAATCTTGAGAGGAGTCTCAAAGAAGCACCGACCTTGGTTTTACTCGACTCATGAATAACTTACCTCAATATAAAGCAATAAAACACATACAATATATAGAAAGCTTTTAAAACAACAGAAAGCAGCTCAGTTTGTTAAAGAAATGCAATAACAAACTCAACTTTACTCGTATAATAAAGTAATATTATTTTTGTGGGAGTTTCTCTAACCGACAACCACCACTATGAGCCTAAGTGGTGACATAGCATCTTGCCCACGTTGCTAGAACTATCATATACTTTGTCATCATATAGAACGCCTTAACTAAGTGGATCCACTAGTATATGCTAAAAAGCACTTAAGGAGTCATCTAAAAAGTATGATCATTTACTACTCATGATGGCTACATGGTTTATGGAGACTTGAGTTATTATGAACTCGCGTCCCCGTATCGGTGCTCAATACTACTCCCAAAATGTACTTAGCTCATATGTTTTTAAAACAAAACTTCTTTCTTTAGTTTGAGATAATTACTCAAAACCTAGCTTAAAAGCTCTCTTAGAATCGATGTTCCCTTTCTTGCTAAAATGTGAAAACATTTCTTAACTCTTGGGAATACTTAGTTCCCGTATAATCTTTGAAGAAATAAATTTTACTCTTAACTCTTTGTTCAACTAGAACTTTAAGTCTTAAAACAAGATTAAAACATTTGTAAATCACTTTTTGGAAATACTCTATGAACTTTCTAGACTTGACTCATAACTTTCCTTGAATTTGAATTTATGGATTCAAGGTTATGATTCAATTTTATGGATGATTCTTACTATTTAGAAATCATTTGGAGTAGTTAGAATCAATAGGAAGGGTTAATACACTTTAGAACTTAAACGGGCAAAACTTCAAGAAACGGTTGGGGGCAGACGACCCGAGCGCGTCCCTGGCGTGCCGCACCAGCCCCTAAGTTACTGGGGATGTTTCTGGCGCACTGCAGGCCCCAGCCTCTCTGGCGCAGATGTGGCGTGCCGCGCCAGACCCTCCCCAGGTGCAGTCCGACAAATTTTTCTTTTCATTTCCTTATCTAATTTCGACTAAACTCGATCCATTTTATCAAATGCTCTTTAGATTCAGATACCCAGAACATATACACGAAAATCAACTCAATCAACTCAAGGAAACAACACTCTAATCTCAAGAAACTCCTCAATCTCAACCCAAATTCAAGAACCAAAACAATTCAAGAATACCCATCAAGAACTTTCAAACTTCCAAACTTTTAGAACGAATTTACACTAAATTAAACATGTTTGGCACATGGGTGAATGAACCCAATGTTCTGAAAGTCTCACATACCTTGTAGGATCAAATCCTTTATGAAACCCTTAATCAATTCCTTACGAAGACGACGAATCTCATTTTTCCTCTTCTCTTCTCTCTTGAGTTCTTTTCTCTAAAGCCCTAACGTTATTTCCCAATTTTCTAAAATGACCAAATTCTTATTTGGCCCCAATTAAACTCCTAAAAACAAATTAAAATAATTGGGTAAGGAAAAGACTAAAATACCCTTCCAAAATCCGGTTTTAGACTTTCCTTATTTGAACAGCCCAACTTCAAATGGTCATATCTCACTCATAGAAACTTGGAATCACGCAAACTCATGGGCGTTGGAAAGATAATTCCAAGATATTTCCTACGATATCTGGAAACACACCTAAATCATCCTGAGCTAGGAGTTATAGTCGTTTAAAGTTGACCAAAACTCAGCTTAACATACTTAACAAATTTTCCAGATTTTTATATTCTTTCCAAAAATAACTATTTCCAATTTTTAATTTCTTTCTAGTTCTTTCTAGCTACGGGTTGTTACATTCGTGGATACCACATGGAATTCGAGTTATCTATGGTGAGTCTCCTTGCTTCCAGATGATTTCATTTACTTATCAGTTTCGTCAGGATGTCGTGGTTCTTCTCCCGACTTCCATCGTTGTCATTTAGAGGCTTCATAGATAGAGATTAGAGTTTGTGAAGTCTGCTTCATTTATATTGTTAAATGTTTTAAAGACTTGAGTTGCCTAGTTTTTACTGGTTGAATATACAATTATAATTTGAGTTAATTATTTGAGTTTTAATTAATTTTATTCTATTTTAAGCTTTGTATGCTTGAGTTAGTCTTTCACTTGTAGTCAACCAGGATTAGGGTTCACTTCGGGACCAGCAATGGTTCTCAACTACTGAGCACGTCCAAGGTGTAGGCTCGGGTCATGACAAATATCTTTCATCTTCTGCTGATGAAGTCAAAATGGTAGTTTTTAAGCTGAATAAAAATAGTTTCAATGTGCCAAATGGTTTAAATGACCAGTTTATCAATTATGCAGGGTGATTATTGGTGAAAATATGTATATAGTGGTGATTGTCTTGTTTAATGGATATATCATTCCTAAGTCCATTACTCACACAAAATTGATATTTATACTAAAAAGAAAAAAAAAGCTAATTCAAACCATTTATAAGGCCTATCAGTCTAAGATTTTTTTTTTATAATATATATTGATAGATGATCGATTAGAAGCTTTACTATCCAAACTAATCGCTCAGAATTAGTCAGGATTTGTAAGAAGGAGAAATATATCAAAAATTGTTTTATCGGCCTAGAAAATCATTTCAGATATAAAAAGGAGGTAAGCAAATTAATATTGTTTTCAAGTTGAATATGACAAAAACTTATGACCGAGTAGTGGGGAATTTTCATAAATAGTCGTGCTTAGTTGAATATGACAAAAACTTATTAGTTAATAATTGGTACTATGTATTGATTAATAGTTGTGGTTAGTTGAATATGACAAAAATTTATTAGTTAATAATTGGTACTATGTATTGATTAATAGTCGTGCTTATGATTTTTTTTTCACTATTCTAGAGGGGTAAAACAATTAGATTCCTTATCTCCAACCTTATTCATTTTATCTGCTGAGAAATTTTTAAACGACTTTAAATATCTTTTTTAAACAGATCGTTTAAGAGCTCTGGGATACCTAAATGGAGTAAGAACATTAATATGATACAATTATTTTTGCCTCTACTGACAAAACTAGTGTTCAATTGATCATGAAAATCACTGGTGATTATGAGAGACAATCTATACAAAAGGTAAATAAAGACAAAAGCTTCTTTTATGTTTTTCATAAAAAGGTTAGGAATATCATTCAAGAGATATATAGAAGATTATACATGTTGTAATAAAGGTATTTTCCATCTTTAATTTATTTTGGTGGTCCCATTAGACGTGCTAGGAAAAGAAAGAAATGTTTTTAAACTTATACAAAAGGTACAAAGTAAATTGCATATGTGGAAACTAAAATTATTATTCTTTAATGATAAATATGCGCTCATTAACAATGTTCTGTAAAGTTTACCTACTTATCCTCTCCCTTTCATCACACCTCCTAAGTGTGAAATTTATGATTTGCATAGATCATTTGCAAGGTTTTTATGGAACTTAAAAGAAGATGAGAGGAGTAAACATTGTGGTTCATGGTCTGAATTTTGTTTGGCTAAAGATGAAGAGGGATTACGCTTGAGATATCTCTTTGATGTTTTCAAAGTATTATTTGCTAAGCTTGAGCGAAACTTTAGAATAAAAAAAACTATGTGTTCCAATTGTATGTGGAATAAATACTGCAAGAGGCATAGACCTCAAACAGTTGAATGGTGCAGGGGCTCACAAACTTGGAAGCTTGTGTTTGAGCTAGAGGGAAATTTGGTGGGAAATGAAGAGTGGTCATGCTAATGTCTGATTTAATTATTGGACATAATTGGGATCATTATATTATTATCTTTCTATTTCAGATCTCTTTCAATTGAAAATAGAGGATATCTGACAACTTAGATAGAATAGGGAGTCAAATAATAAACTTTTTACTGGAAATGTTCCTATAAAAAGTCTATCAACACATTCCAGCAAATGTTAATGTGTTTGTTGATCAAAATTGTTGGGACAAGCCTTGGAGGATGGATAACAGTTCAAGCAAATTCTCTATGGCGATATTTTGATGGATGTTGAGGCATGGAGGAGGTTCAACAGTATTATAAGCATATATGGATCAAATGAGATCCAAACCTTTTTCTTCTTCCAGAGGTTGTGTGAGAAAATAATTCCTTTTAAGACTATAAGATTAAGGAGGATGAAAACTTGTCGTTCAAGAATATAAAAACGGTAAATTAGATATTAGGGAGTTAACTTTTCAAGGGTAATGGCTTTAGCCTTTTAAGGCTTTAAGCCTTTAAGTCTTCAATGTTCTAGTACTAGTAATCTAGTATATGTTTTTTCAAGCCTCAAGGGTCAAGGATTTACTTGGTTCAGGATTATAAGCCTTGTATTTAAATGGGATTTAAATTTTTTATCCAAACCCTATCCTAATAACAAATTGGATTGGATCTACCTTATGGCCCAAGTCCATTTTGATAGCCCAAAATGTCTATACCCTAAACCTAGTCTATAAAATGAAACAAAACGACTTACTTTTAGGGGACTCTTATAAGCAGCAGCAGGAGCAATTGCAGTAACATAGAGATCCTTTCTCAAAACCTATATGCTCACTGTCTATTTGTATCTCTATCTTCCTCGACATTTGAAGGTATAATCTTTAACTCTCCCTCTCATTTATATATTCGAATGATGTCTTTTCGTTTTTTTTTCTCTTTGAATGAGTTGATTTTATTACATACTTCTTTTTGTTGTTTGTTTAAGAAATACTTTCTTTTCATTTGTGGTCAGATTTGAGTGGGAAAAGACATCTTAATATTAAAAAATTGTTTTTTGAATCAAATGCCTGTAGTAGCTAATCATAATTAGGTTTTATTTGTCGACTTTGTTTTGTTTTTCTTGTCAAATAATTCAAGAATTTGAATGCTCTTTAATTAATTAATGTCTCTGTTGTGTGTTTAGTTTCTCGTTTTGATTAAACTTGAAATAACAGTAAATTTGAGACATTAGTTTCTTAAGTTAGAAATGCTCTAGGCCTAAAATTAATGTTTATGGCCTCAACTTTAATTTAATCACTAATCAGAACAAAGAAAGAAAGAGTGATAAAATCAACTGTCCGAGTTTATTAAAATAATCTATCCAAATAATAAGCACTAATGAGATCATTCATAATATATTGTCTTAATTAAGTCGCAAATTTAGGCCAATATAGTGAATTTTAAAGCTTTATAGATTGTAAATTTAGTGATAGAAAGTTCAATAATTTAAGTCATTCTAACTAGGGGTGTTCACGGGTCGGTTTAGATCGGTTATTGGTCAAAACCAAAACCAAACAAACTTAATCGGTTTTAAAATTATCAAAACCAAACCAAACCAAATATAATACACATTTATTGGTTTGGTGGTTATCGATTTTGATTTTGTTTGGTTTGATTATTCGGTTATTAACCGTATACAAAAATAAAAGAAATAATTCATTCAAAATGTGAAAAAGTGACAACAATCCATTCAAAACAAAAAATAGTTTGGTTCGGTTTATCGGTTTGGATTGGTTTTTATCCAAACCGTGAACACCCCTAATTCTAACTATTTTTTGTTTTGAATGGATTGTTGTCACTTTTTCACATTTTGAATGAATTCTTTCTTTTATTTTTGTATATGGTTAATAACCGACTAATCGAACCAAACCAAACCGAAATCAATAACCACCAAATTGATAAATGTTTATTATACTTGGTTTGGTTTGATTTTGATAATTTTAAAACCGATTAAGTTTTTTTGGTTTTGGTTTTGACCAATAGCGGATCTAAACCGACCAGATAACACCCCTAGTCAACACTAATAAAATTTAACAATTTAAGTCAAAAACAGGCAAATGATCTATCTAGAAGTAATTTGAAAAACAACTCTTTTAGCACCACATGATTCAGGGATGCCTTATACCTTTCCTAGGTCAACAAAATTCTTTACTCGGTCTATTATTTTTTGAAGACCGATAAAAGGTATCATTCCTTTTTTTTATTAGAGATTAAAAAAGGTGACTTGGAACATTATAACTCAATTCCAAGTGACAACTATATAAATAAAAATTCTTTATTCAATACCATCACTTAATTGAATAACCATTTCTTATTCGTCTTCGATGATGAAAAAAAAAGTGTGGAAAATAGTAATTAGCTTTCTTATAAACTAAGAATTATGAGTCATTATTCAACTAATTGGAACTAGTATATATAATTCTTATTATTTTTTCTTCAGTTAGTTTCTTGTGTCTTGTTACTTTTAATAGGTATAATATGCTTAAAAATACTACCACAACTATCTAAATAAATAAGTTAACTATTTTTTCATGGAAACAACACATTTTATCCTTTTTATATAGATTGTGTCAGTTAAACTTAAGTGATGACATGTTTCTTTCTACAATCCTGACGTAATCCATAGTTATGACGGAATAGGGTTAAATAAGTTAACTTAACACTGTGCAAATGTTTCAATAGGGTTCATGTTTTCTTCTTGCCTGATTGTGAAAATGATTTTGCCTCGTATGCATAGTTTCTAAGGAGCCTAAGTTTGAAAAATCATGTTGGGATTGTAGAACTTTGTGATGGAATCAACTTGCTCTTGGTACCATCGCAACCCTAGCACGACATTTTAAACTCAAGTTCCCCATAAATTCTATATGTGAGGAAAAATCCTTTTTACTTTCAGGCAAGAAGAAAATATATTGAACATGAAAACAATATCTGCACAGTGTTAGTCAACTTGTCAAACCCCGTTCTGTCGTAGAAATTGGCTATGTCAAACATGTTACCACTTAAGGTAGTTGACAAAATACAACTAATTTGAAATAGTATATATAATGTAACATCCCGCCTTAGAAAGAGCTAAATTTAAACAACGTTAAATTGGAAATAGCCAAATCTAGAATTTTACAAGTTATGATTGAGTTATAAGTTTAGGGTCTACTTCAAATAACTATAACTTTCAGTATAGGATGAGTTAGGTTGTCCATAAGATATCAAATGAAAGGTATTGGAATCCTCTTTCCAACGCCACTGAATTTGCTAATTTTCGAGCTCGTATAAGGTATTTATGTCTGTTTGAAGTTGGGCTGTCCATTTAAGGAAACTTATCCAAAAATATGAGGGGTATTTTGGTATATTCCTTACCCAATCAGGTTAATTCCATTTTTAGTAATATTTTGGGGTCTAATCTAATTTGGTCAATTTTCATAAATCAAAATATGCTTACAATTTTGACAGGTGTTCGAGATGAGGAGAAAAGGAGAAAAGTTCAAGGCGTTCATCAAGATTCTTGAGTTTGGTTGCGGTTTCGCCAAGAGTTTGATCCCTAAGAGGTATGTGAGTTCTCATAGTGTTGGGTTGGTTCACCCACACGCCAATCATGTTTTTTTTAAGCAATTTTATTCTAAAAATTGAAGGAATTGAGTTCTTGATTAGTGTTCTTGAAATATTGTGTTCATTTTTTAATTAGGATGGGTTTGATGAGTTCTTGAGATAATGGTATGGAGTATAAAAGTTTAAGATAATATAGCTATCAACGTTGATACAACTCTTTCACACAATTTTCAACTGATATGACTCTTTGACGCTATTTTCATGTGATACAATATGCTCTAATAGAGCTGATACTTATCTGCTACAACCGAGTTGGGCCCATTTCCGAGTAACTTAAAAACTTTCAGCTTGACGTTGGGTTTGTGTCAAATATAAGATTGAACAAACCATGTCCTGCAAAGCATATCAATGTCTGTTTTGAAGTTAGCATGCCGTCGCATACTGAGTGTTTGTTAGATCGAGAAAGATTTTGATGATTGACAAAAAAGGGAACAGATGAAAGGAGTAGGTGGCGTCAACATGTTCCTTTCAGACTGTATCCGACTGGGATACGGAGAATGTCTACCACGCGAATTAGAAGTTATAAAACGGTGGAGGGATTGCTTTTTCGACAAGAAATCGGTAGAGTAAATTTCCTTTTATAAAGGAGTCTTACAAGGAAGAGGAAGCCCATAATGAATAACCCAATTAAATAGGATTCCTAATCCTACAAGAAGTAGGAACCACTACAAAAGTAACCGAGATCCAATTGAAGAAGGAAAGATCCTTGATCTTTAAGTAGAGCAAGATTTTCTCCAAAGGAACACTTAAATAGAGAGTTACAAGCAGAATACAATCAAATAGAGGGAGTTCATATTTGAGTGATTTTTTATTACAAAGTGCAGCCAACGCAAGGAAACAAGATTGAAGAACCTAATTGATATTCATAGGCTTATGCTTTATAGTTCTTAAGTCAAGTTTGCTTGTATTGTATTTTTATCGAGTTGTATTATTTTAATTCCTTCTAGATCCAGTGAAGTATATAAAAATTGGAGTAGGAATAGTTTCTTCAAGTTGGAGCTACTTATAGACGTGGGAATTACATAAACCTTGGGAAGTTTGTGTTGGACTTTAGGAATTAGAGTTAGTTCCTACGATTGCAAGAGTTGTAATCCGAATGAATATCTTGAAGTGGGGTCGACAATCTAGGTTGTTGTTGGCATCTAGGAATTAGAGTTTATAATTCCTTAGGTACATAGGTTTGTAATCTTTTGTTGAGGCTCATAATTTAATGAAGTGGAGCTAAATCCTACAGAGGTGTAGGTCGTGGTTTTTTACCGTTTATGAGCTGTGGATTTCCACGATGAAATATTGTGTCATTACTTTATTTACTTTACATAACGTTATTGTTGTAATCTTTAAAAGAACATATAAAATATACCTATTTCTTAGGCAAATTTGGGGGTTAGTATTCCAAGAGTGTCCAATATTAAGTTTAATTGGGACTCCAGCCAACTGGCTTTTAAATCCAGACTTTAACAGATCAAACATGGATGAAATAATTCCTTCTGCACCTCCAAATACCATGCTTCACTTTTTAAAAATGACGATCAAGTCTTTTCTGTCTCGCATTCTCCACAAACAGTTTATACAGGAAATTTCCAGATCGGTGCGACACTTGGTGCTAATTTGCCTTTAAAATGGGCTCTAAAAAGCACCCTTTGGTACATATTCTAGAGGAGAACGCCAATTCTCTCCCAATCCCGAGAATACTGCTCAGAATGTTTATGGGAGTACTAATACCTCGTGACAAGCTTTCCATTTGAGTTGTCTCCACCTGATTGTTGGGCCAAGTTAGCAAATAGAAAAAACTTTTAATTTCAGTAAGTTTAAAAGATTTATGACCTTTTATTTGTAGCATGGTTTTATTTTTTACTTTGTTGCGATTTGAAACCCTTTAATTTAGTGCATCAATGTGTCTGATTCCTTTCTTTCCGAAATTACTTTTGGGAGCATCTCACAGGTCTTGTGGTTATAACGTGTAGCCACCATTTTTTCTACCTTTTAATCAAAAATTGATAATATAAACCATTTCCTTTTGTGTTAGGGATAACTTTTTTGAGATATATACTAAATTTTGAACACCCTTAACAATTTTTTTTAGCTTCGTCATTGCATCATACAAAGTTTATATAATAAAGACTAAGGCCGCATTCGTTTGCATTTAATTGAGGTCTGAATCTGAATTGTTTAGATCTTAACCCATTATGTATGTTTGGTTTTATGAAGATCTTGCTGCTAATTGAGTCTTAATGGCTCTGATTCAATCAGATCCATAAATATGTCTCAATATTCTTCTAAGCTTAATTATTAAGTTTTGCATTAAACGCTTTAAATAAAAATTATCGTCTTCTTCTACAAACCTTTAAAATTGCTTTCTTTCACATTCTTTTTACCACTTTTTTCTCTTCTAGAAAAAATCACAGCCTCAATCCTATAAACCTTCTTTGCACTTCATGTGTTTGATGTTTTCCACGTATACCTATGATGAGGCATTTTTAAAGTGAATTAGTATAATCATTAAGAATCAATAAAGAAATATGTAGAGTCTAGTAAAGAATACACTATAAGATTATGACATATTATAGTAATTCTTTAACCTTCAATGATTTTGGTGCTCATATACTTTATCATCACCATTACTATTACTAGCATCTAACACCAACTATTATCATCACCACAGTTATAAATTATCTTTATCATCACTAGCGAACATAAATATTTTATACTTTATCAAAAAATAATAATTTAATTTTATTAAATTCATATTTTCTAATATTTAATTACTTTTTACCTGATAAATATATATATTTATTATGTTTACAAATATATTAATTATACTCATTCATATGTTGAAAAACGAACAATCTTAATCATCTAGTGTTAAGATCTAGAGAAAATATCTTAATATTCAGATTTGCATTCAGATTCAGACGTCTTAATTTTAATGAAAACAAATGAGACCTAAAAGAACAAGAAATAGTGTGTATTCTGAAATACTTTTAGTTTCTAATGTTAATTTGGAGTATTGGAATAAAAATTCTAAAAACTTGGTAAGTAATTTGTTGTTTTATAACAATGAAATAATGAGCTTACAATTAATATAAAAAATATTGCATTCTTAACATCCCCGTATGAGAAAATAATGAGGCGCACTAATTAATTAAAGGGTTAAACAATGAACAAAAGTAAATAATGATGTTTGTAAGAGGTACTTAATTACTATCACAATTTTAGCTAATATGAAATGCACATACGAAAAAGAAAAAGTTCGATCAACATATCTATTAGAGTCTCAGCTATAAGTTCACAGTTAAATATTTATGGTATAATTTCATGCAGGAACGTTTTCAAAACGACGATCATGTGAACATATCCTTCTTAGAAATTCTGAAGATGTACAACAAGGAGAACAACAAGAACATCGATGAAGTCTACAATGAGGTGATAAATCATTTTACATTTGGATACACAAATATTATTAGATGATCTTCATGCTATAATTTGTGAATATGTTTTTGTTTTACGTATAGATTGCCATATGTCCCAATGATCATCCAAATTTACTTGATGACTTCACAATTTTTTTACCAGATTCTTCAATATTTGTCGCAGTGGTTCGACATCATATCAATCAATTACCCATCCTTTTTAATTCCTTATAATAATTTTATTATCATGACTAAAGCTTGGTATTTTTCTCAAAAAGTGTTAGGGAGATTGGTTGGGTTGTTTGGAATTCTTTCGTCAATTTTATTAGCAATAATTATTGTTAAATGGTGTCTTCAATATTATCATCTTCACTTCTACCAAATTAAGAAAAAAAATCATTCATTCTTTGTTTTTCTTCTCATATATATAGGGAAATAATTTTATCGGTAATTGTTTATTCATATGGAAAGTACTGATGTAATTAAAACATGGTTAACCTCCTTGTTCGGATTGACTTTTCCTTTTTTACTTATAAGCTAAAAGTTACAAATTAAAAAATTTAACTACTGAATAAATTTTTAGCAATTTGACTTAAAAAAAGTGCTTATAAACGTTTTTAACTCTTTCACACACTCAAACTGCTTTAAAACTATTTTAGCTTAAAATAGGCCAATTCAAACAGGCCCTAAATCAAGGGTTCAATTAAATTGAAAGAAGGTTAAATTTGTGCTTCCTTAATAATAATAATAATAATATTAATAACAACAACAATAACAACACGAACAACAATAAATTTTTTGATGAGGTTTGAAATTTCATAAATAATTTTGACAAACGTGGCGTATTGATGAATAATTTTCGATGTTAATCCTCGTTTTATGCTTGAGTTTGTTTATGGATGTTAAATTGAGTTGCATAGTAGTTCGCTAGTTTGTTTAATCAAAAAAGATATAAATTAACAAATATTTCTTCACTGTCTTGTTTTGATTGAATCATTATTTCTTTCAAGTAATTGAAAGTGCTTTTTGAAATTATCTATTGAATCAAAAGGAGATATTATTTTTGTCCAGACTATCCCCTAACAGTTTTTCTCACACACATTTATTAATGGTTATGTAATTATTTTATTCATGGGATACTGGATTTAATCAAACGAGATTAAATAGAAACTATAAAGGCCCAATCTATTAGTGATATATTATGCTTTGGGCCTAGACCTGCACAATTTAAAACACGTCACTAGTTGATAAAGTCTGTTGATTTGTATACCCAACATTTTTCCTATATTTTATCAATATGAGACTTCTTATCTTATGTTGGGTTGTCACATACACCCCATTATGGAATCAGCTTCCTCACTGTGGTTGCCCCACCACTTGGAATTTGGCTAGACTCAACACTAAGGTTTACCTTGCCTTATTGAAATTTTTTGAAACTCAGTTGAACTCTTGCCCACATCGATCAGGCTAACATAGGAGTGACTCTGAGACCACTTGTAATGGCCAAGTTTGCTAGTGACATTGTGCGGTTTAGACCTAGGCCCACACGATTATAATTGTGCCACTTGTTGGTAAGGTCTGCTTACTTATATACCCAACAACTCTATTATTGTTTATCGATGTGGACTTCTTATGTGAAGTTGCGGTGTCACGACCCAAGCCTACACCCTGGATGTGGCCGGCCACTACAACAAATTTGATGATTAGCAACAAATAATTTTGTCACTAGAAACTCAAATTTCGTCACAAAAAGAATTTTGTGACGAAAAATAATTCGTCAGTCATTCGTCCCTAAAGCACAGGTCACTAAATGTATACAGAGACAATTTAGTGTTTCGTCACTAAATAGAAATGTATTAACTATGAAAATATTTTGTGTCCCAAAATACTTCGTATTTATGATAAATTTGTTCGTCATAAAAATTATTAAAATTTGTAGGTAAAGATATATTTTTGTCACTAAATAGGTTATTATAGTCGACGAAAATGATGTGTCACTAACTACTTAGTTTAATTAGTGACGATGCAATTTGTCACTAATATTTTATGTATTTCGTTTCCATCAAATAATATTTCATCACTAAAAACTACTTTTTACATACAAAATAATGTGTTCGTCACTAATAATTGAGGTTTCGAAGATAAAATGTTGTCATTAATGACATTTAAACTAGTACGTAAATTTAAAAATTTATTTAAAAAATTAAAATTATTAAATAATACAAATATATTAAACTTAATAGCATGGAGTAATTTTTTTAATAATGAGCATCATACACTATACAAATTAAAATTAACAGCATACACTATATAGAGAGAGTTAGAGTTTACAAATAATTACAAGACAATAATAGAAATTAAATAATATACAAAACCCAAATTAAATAAAATTAGCTTGTCTAGTGTTTCCCTCCTATGGAGGCTCTCCATATCTTGAACTTGTGTTCAAACCTGCTGAAGGATATCAAAAGAGTATTCAAACAGTAAAATCTTTTACCTTAATCAGACACAATTTTACCAAAATAAAACAAGTAAGAACCGTTCCAAACTAAACACAAATTTTGATTTGAATAATTGCCAGGGAAATCCAAAGAAGTTGCAAGAGAAGCAAAAAAAAACAAATTTTAACACGTAAAGTGTAGTTTCTTTTCTCTACTGATGACTTCTGTTTGTACAGAGAAAACAGCTAATGTTAGCTTCTCATAGACCAATGGATAAAATACCTTGATGGCATGAAAAGGAGATTTCCTTTCGCATTTACAACATCCCATCTTTGTTGTTCCAGCAAATATCTTTGCAAGGCCATGTAGTTGAACTGCAACATTAGAATCAACTTCACCTTGCATAGCTTGCCATTTAACAATGTTTTCTTCTTCAAGAACATCTTCGTCATCAGGTATAATACTATCCAATGCTGGCACTGAACCTGTGAAGCTACAAACACTACCCTCTGAACACAAAATGAACAGCCTTAAAGTTTTGCTACAGTATGATCAAAATTCGATATTAAGGTACTAATAAATTTTGGTTACCTTTCACCTTATTTCCACTTTTGCATGTCCAGTAACTAGGATTCAAGAAGTAGAATGCTGACTTTCTCACACTAGAAATATTCAGAATTGTGTTATCCAAGTAAATAGCAAGAACAAACCACAGAAAGAATGTTTACATGAGCCATATGTAAATCTCGTTCTGTTAACACTCCAACTAATATTATTAACACAATACACTCAAACTAATATTATTAACACAATACACTCAAACTAATATTATTAACACAAGAGACAATTCATAAAATCTGAAAATTACCACCGATTTCATGCTTAAAAAATCACATTTTAGCGATTATGAAATAAGGGACACAGTTTCACTAATTCACAAAGAAATTAAATGGTAAATCGAACAAGAAAACAAACCAAGGTGAATCTGAGAAGATCCGTCTTTAGCAGACTAGAACTTCAACTTCACTGGAGTTCTTGCTACCTTATGTGTTTCGCCGGAGCTTCTGGCTTCGCCGGAGTTGTTGATGTTGCTGTTTGTTCCGCCAGACTGCTGGCCGGAGCAGTTGTTGTTGCTAGTCCTCGCGGTGTCTCTCCTAGCTACTGGTTGGAGCTGGTGTCGTCGCCGGCTGCTGTTGCTGCTTCGCTGAAAATGAGAGGGGAAAAGGAGGAGCATCAGCCTTGCTGCTTTGCTTGCTGCGCCGCCTTCCTCGCCGGCTGCTGGCTGTTGTCGGTTGCTGCCGCTAGTCGGAGCTGGTGTTATTTCTCGCCTAAAAGAGAAGAGAGGAAACGAGGGGAGGGAAAGAGGAGAGAGAGCGATGGGGAGTGGAGAGAGGAAACTCTCGTCGGCGATGGATGGTCTCGCCGGAGGAGCCACGTGAGAGAAGAGGGGTTGGCGGCGCTGATCTTCAAGGGAGCAGAGGAAGAGTGAATGAAAATTGATTAGGGTATGGGTCTTAATGTTGGAATAGGAAAGAATGGTTATTAGATCTCCACCTTTGGATTAGAATAGATGAACGCTTAGGATTAAAAGTTGGGATGATTTAATAAGATGGGTGGATGAGATTAAAGATGAGATTTCAAGAATTGAATTGCAATGGCTATAATTGCAATGCATAAGGCTTCAATTGAAATGAATTTAATTAGGGAAGGCTAGAATTGAAATAATTTTGAATAGATTAGGCTATTATTTAAATTATTTTGAGAAAGATTTAGGAAATGCTATCCAATTAATAAAATACTACACATATTATAATATTTTCATACAAATTTAACACAATTAAATTTTAAAATATTTGAGTAAAATAATTATTTCGAGTTTCAATTTAATAATAAAATAATTTTATTAGTAATTACAATAATTTTTATAAATCATGCATACTGAAATATATAATTTTTAGACATAATCGATTAAAATTTTAAAATCGAAATATGTTTTAAAAATACGTACTTAATCGAATAGCACTTCCGAAAGGGTTATAGGTCGGTCAAAATTGGGTGTCAACAAGAGTTATTTACAGACGTGTTTGAGAAGAGAGAAAGAATGGACCGGAGGCGGATGATATGGACGATCAAGATTTGATCTCAGCCTTTGGTTTGAATGATATGGACGATCAAGATTTGATCTTGTAGTTGATTTGGATGAACGAATATTACGAGTTTTAAAATCTTAATCGATTAAAGGATGGGGTTTTGAGAATTGAATTGAAACAGATAGGCTATAATTGAAAAGTGTTGAAATGCTATAATTGAAATAAGAAAATGGCCATAATTGACATGAAATTGAATATGAAAGGCTGGAGTTGAAATAGAATTGGATAGGAAGAGGGCTATGAATTAAATAAATTGAATAAAAGAGGTTATGATTTAAATGATTTAAGGGGAGATTAAGGAAATGTTATTCAATTAATAAAATACTACATATATTAAAGTATTTTCATATAAATTAAACACACCTAAATCTAAAACATTTAAATAAAGTAGTTATTTCGAGTTTAACTAGCGATAAATATAATAATTTAAATAATTTAATAATAATAATTGATAATTTTGTAAATAAGCGATACTATAATATATAATTTTAGACAAAATCGATTAAGATTTTAAAACTCGTAATATGTTTTAAAATTACGTATTTAATCGAATAAGTCGGTCTAAATTGGGTGTCAACAATATATATATATTTATATATTTTAAATAATATAAATAAGTTATATATAAATATTAGTTTAACATTGTAAATTTTAAGTGGTGTTGATTAAATTAATTTAAAACTTTTAGTCTAAATATTTATATTTCTGTGTAGTAAATCTTTTTTAAGATAAGATCTATAGATGTAATTGTATGTAGTAAATGATCCATTATGGGAAAAACAAATACATACAAATATAATCAATATTGTAAATTTTAAATGGTTTTAATTAAAAAAAATTGGTGCGAGGCCAAGACCTCTAAAATAACTCCTAATTTAGTGAGAGTTACTAGAAAATACTCCCTCCGTTCTTTTTTACTTGTCAATTTTTGACTTGACACACCTATTAAGAAAAACAATAATTGATATAGTGAATTTATCATTTTACCACTTTTAATTGATAGAATCTTAAACATATTTACTCAATAAATTTTTCAAAGATATTAACTCAATGTTATATAAATTGAGGGTATAATAGGGAGAAATTTTTATATTTAACTATGAAATTATTATACTTCATTTGTCACATGTAGTCATAAACAAGCGTAGCCAAAGACTATTATATTTAGCTATGAAATTTTTTTCGTCACAAATAGTTAAATTATTTAGCTACAAATTTTAAGTCGTCGTTATTTAAACATTGCATATTTAATGACAAAACTATGTTGTCACTACATCACACATTGATTAGAGACAATAAAATTATCATCACTGATTGCTTATAGTATTAGTGACAAAAACTAAGGTCACAATTAAATATAAAATTTTGTGGCTAAAGCTTACAATATTTAATGACGAACTCTAATTTATCGCTATTTCAACAAAAAAAATTGTGACAAAGACTTTTTGTGTCCAAAATTGTAACTAATTTTAAGACAAATAATAGTTTGTCACAAATTGGATACATTATTAGTGACAAAACAATTTGTCACTAATAATTAAAATTTGTCGCTAATGGTACTTAATAAATTGCGCCAAATTATATTTTGGTGGGAAACTCAACTGGACGAAATTTTGCTACAAAATTTTATGTTTCGTCATTAAAAGTGTGTGGTTCATACATTTTAATACGAAATGTAATTTTTGTCACAAAAAGTAAATAATTAGTGACGAATTATGTGTCGTACCTAATAATTTCGTAGCTAAATATCATGTTTGTTGTAGTGGGCACTCGAAAACCATTGCTAGTTCCCAAGTGAACCCTCATCCTGGCTGACTACAAGCGGAAGACTAACTCAAGCATTCAAAGGTTAAAACAAAATAACATTCAGTGAAACTCAAATAATTAACTCAGAATATAATCTTATATTCAACTAGCCAAAACTAGGCAACTCAAGTCTTTAAAACATTTAACAAGATAAATGAAACAGGTTCTCAAACCCTACTATCTATCCATGAAGCCTCTAAATGACAAAGATGGAAGTCGGGACAAGACCACCGACATCCTGATAAAACTAAAACGTAAATGAAATCATCTAGAAGCAAGAAAGCTCACCATAGCTAACTCAAACTCCATGTGGTATCAACAAAGCTCCTGTTAATGACCATGAATACCTGTATATGCATCATTAAATGATGCAGGCCAAATGGCTCAGTATGTGAAATGTACGAGCATGTAAGGGGAATTCTAAAGCATAAACATAAGCTTGAACTTGATAAAAAGGAAACATACTTACTCATCTCAACTCACTCATGCTAAACTCGACTCAAGAATAAGAAACATAGTTCAACTCAATGATAAGATATTCAACTCAGTAAAATAAGGTTCAACTCAATAATTGGATACTCAACTCTGGATACTCAACTCAATTTAAAGAAACAATACATATGCAATATATGGAAAGCTTTTAAATAGTAGAAAGTAACTCAGTTTGTATGCAAGGATACCAGATAAACATTTCTTGTATATGAAAATACAAAGTAAACTATGTGTATGTAAGAATACAAAATATCAATGTGGGAGTTTCCCTAACCGACAAACATCACTATGAGCTATGTGATGATACAACGTCTCACCCACGCTGCCAGAACTGTCCTATACTTTGTCGGGGCATAGAACCTGTAAACTAAGTGGATCCACTATTCTATGCTAAAAAGCCTTAAGGAATCATCTAAAAAATATGACCCTTTCTACCCATGTTGGCTACATAGTTTATGGAGACTTGAGTTATCTCAACTCGTCCCCATATCGATGCTCAATACTACTCCCAAAATATACTCAGCTCATATGTTTAACAACATAACTCTTTTTGTGGTTTGAGATTATTACTCAAAATCTTTCTCTAAAAAGAGATGTTACTCAAACTGCTCAAAACTCTTTTGGAAATCTCTGTTTCCTTCTGGTTTAAATGTGAAAACATTTACTCTTGGGAATACTTAGTTCCCATATATCATTTTAAAGAAAATGAATGCGACTCTACTCTTTCTCAACTCAATTGCTCAAGTCTTAAAATAATTTTAGAAAAATTTGTAAAAGACTTCTCAGAATAAAGTTCATGTTGAATTATGGACGTGAACGACTCAATTCAAAGTTTTCAATAACCATAACTAGAAACCAACACTCGAGACTCAACAACTCTGAACTCAAGAGCTTTAATGATAATAATCATTTCAAAAATGCTCGACTCAGAGGGTTCATGTGGAATTATGGGCATGACTTACTCAACTAAAGGACTCGAAGATACTTCTCATCTCCAGACTGCTCGACTTATAGGGATCATGCAGAATTATGAGCATGAAAAACTCCACTCAAGGACTTCATGGGTAATATGTAATAGTCACATGATTAGGAATAAAATCTTAAAAGGGATAAGGAGCTCAATAATCAAGGCTTAGAAGATTGAAGATACTACTCCTCTCAAAGATACTCAACTTATGGAGTTCATACGGAATTATTAGGCATGAACGAATCGACTCAAGGCTATGAATAACTATATGGAACTCATGTATACAAATCTTCTCATTCTCATACTTAGATTCTCAAAGCTTAG
This sequence comes from Solanum stenotomum, assembly GCF_019186545.1. Taxonomy (NCBI): domain Eukaryota; kingdom Viridiplantae; phylum Streptophyta; class Magnoliopsida; order Solanales; family Solanaceae; genus Solanum; species Solanum stenotomum. The sequence continues at coordinate 24,294,535 of NC_064286.1, forward strand.
CTCAAATCGATAGCTGATCTCAAAGGATCCACAACTGAACTCAAAGACTTTCTTGAACTCTACTCATAACTCTTCCTTGAATGTGAATTATGAATTCAAGAGTAATGGTTCATGATATGAAGGATCTCGTGATGACAAAGTAGACTCATGAATACATTCTCCTCATTGTTATACTCGCTTGCTCGAGTCTTGAAACAAGTTATTTAAATTTGTAGAAGACTCCTCAAAAGACTCAAAGGGACTATCTCAAATGTTTGGAAAAACTCTCAAGGCTTAACTCTTCACTCTACCTTGAATTTGAATTATGAATTCAAGGTTATGATTTGTGGTAGGAAAAATACCTTGATGATTAAAAGTGTTTTAGATAGTTAATCATGAGAAACGGTTGAAAAACACTGTCTGGGGGAGCAAGTCCGCGACGCAGAGATGAATTATAATATTTGCTCGCGAATTAATTTTGAAACAGTGGAGTCCACGTTCTCTTCGCGACGTGGAGAGAAAATTTCACCTCTGAGGAACATGTCCTTATTTTCTGCCCGATCTTTTCTTACTTGTTTTCAACACTAATTCACCTAGAATCGAATGGTTTCTTTCCCAATCACTTGAATTTGATTACTCAACATTGTTACACTCTAATTTACTCAATAAAACCCTCAAAACACTCACTTTCTTCTCAATAGTTCATCAAAACCCCAACAAAACAAAATTTATAATGAAACTTTAAGAACACTTTTCAAGAACTTAAATCTTGCAATCTTTATGGACGAATTCGGATATGAAAAATATGTTTGGCATGTGAGTGAACGAACCCAACACTATGGAAGCTTACATACCTCTTAGGAATCAAACACATGTCGAAAATCCACAACAAAACTCAAGAACCTCGACGAACGCCTTGATCCTTTCCTCTTTTCTCTTCTTTTCTCTTTTTTTTTCTTGTTGAACTCTCAACTAAAACCCTAGGCATATATTAGGATTATAAAACTGAACCCAATAGGATTAGACCCTTAAAACCTTACTAAAAATGAATTAAATCTGATTGGGTAAGGAAAAGACAAAAATACCCCATACTATTTCGGATAACTTTCCTTATTTTGACATCCTGACTTCAAACGGGCATATCTCGCTCATACGAGCTCGAAATTTAGCAAACTCAGTGGTGTTGGAAAGATAATTAAAAGACCTTACATTTTAAATCTCATGGCACACCTAAATCATCCTGTACTGAGAGTCATTGTCGTTTGAAGTTGACCTAAATCTTAGAAGAACTTAGGAATGACTTGAACGAATTCCCTTTGACTCTTTTTGGAACTCAAGGTGCTATATCTATTGACCTTAACACTTATGAAAAAATTAAATTCATTGGTAAAACCTTACTCACTACGAAGGATGGTTTGAGTCATAGCTCAAAAAAATTTGAGGTGTTACATGCGGTGTCACAATTTTACAATGATTTGATACAATTCTTGTTAATCAATCTTTTATTTGGGATGTATGGCACAATGAATATGAAGTATTTAGCTATAGCTGGTCTAATCATGCACCATTTCTTCTGTCTTGTAGTAATCATGTTTCTCCTAATAGAAGACCTATTAGATTTTGAAATATTGCATGAAAGATCATAATTTTAAAAAGGTTGTTGTGAGAGAGGTTTGGGAGTTTATTTACTCAGAAGATGTCTTTATAAATTTGAAGTTGAAGATAAAGAAGACTAACATTACTCTTACTAAATGAAGTAAAAGTACCTTTGAGAATATTTTGAAGAAATAAATATAAAGGAGCATATAGTCAAAATAAAGGAGGGTATATTTAAAGAATTTCTTACATTTGAGAACATGACGTGTTGAAACATGCTCATGCTGAATTGACTCCTTTTTTCAAGATCAATTTTAGTGAGAATTTTTATGTCGTTAAAGTCTCTCTATTAGAAATGGTTCCGAAATTATTAATTGGGGAGCTGATTTACTTAATCTTTTTCATGTTCTGCTGATGAAGTCAAAATGGTGGTTTTTAAGCTCAATAAAAATAGTTTCAATGGGCCAAATGGTTTAAATGACCATTTTATCAATTATGCTGGAAGATTATTGGTGACAATGTATGTATAGTGGTGATTGTCTTCTTTAATGGATATATCATTCCTAAGTCCATTACTCACACAAAATTGATATTTATATGGGAAAAAAAACTAATTTAAACCTTTTATATGTCCTATAAGTATAAGATATTTTTTTAAAAATATAGATTGATATATGATAGACTAGAAGCTTTACTATCCAAACTAATCCCATAGAATCAGTCAGGATTTGTAAGAAGGAGAAATAAATCATAAAATGTTTTATCGGCCTAGAAAATCATTTCATATATACAAAAAGAGGCAAGTCAATTAATATTATTTTCAAGCAGAATATGACAAAAACTTACGACCTAGAAGTGGGGAATTTTCATAAAGATGCAAGAAAAATTGGCTTCAATTTTATGATAATAAAGAAGTTGTGGAAATTATTAGCTAATAATCGGTACTATGTATTGATTAATAATCATGCTTATGATTTTTTTTTTACTATACTAGATGGGTAAAACAAGTAGATTACTTATCTCCAACCTTATTCATTTTAGCTGCTAAGAAATTTTTTAACGACTTTAAATAATTTTTATTAAACAGTCCGTTTAAGAGCTCTGGGTTACCTAAATGGAGTGAGAACATTAATATGATACTATTATTTTTGTCTTTGCTGACAAAACTAGTGTTCAATTGATCATGAAATTCACTGGTGATTATGAGAGACAATCTGTACAAAAGGTAAATAAAGACAAAAGCTCCTTTTATGTTTTCCATAAAACTGTTAGGAATATCATTCAAGAGATACATAGAAGAATATACATGCTGTAATAAAGGTATTTTTCATCTTTAATTTATTTTGGTTGTCCCATTAGACATGCTTGGAAACAAAAGACATTTTTTAAACTTATACAAAAGGTGCAGAGTAAATTGCATATTTGGAAAGAGAAATTATTCTTATTTAATGATAAGTATGTGCTCATTAACAATGTTCTGTAAAGTTTACCGATTTATCTTCTTTCTTTCATCACACCTTCTAAGTGTGAAATTTATGATTTGCATAGATTATTTGCAAGGTTTTTGTGGAACATTACAAAAGATGAGAGGAGTAAACATTGTGTTTCTTGGTCTGATATTTGTTTGGCTAAAGATGAAGAGGAATTAGGCTTGAGATCTCTCTTTGATATTTTCAAAGTATTATTTGCTAAGCTTGAGTGAAACTTTAGAATTAAAAAAAACCATGTTTTCCAATTTTATGTGGAATAAATACTGCAAGACGCATAGACCTCAAGCAGTTAAATGGTTTAGGGGGTCACAAAATTGGAAGCTTGTGTTTGAACTAGAGGGAACATCGACCAAGAAATTTGGTGGGAAATTAAGAGTGGTCATGCTATTGTCTGATTTAATAATTGGACACAATTGGGATCATTGTATTATTATCCTCCTATTTGAGATCTCTTTCAATTGAAAATAGAGGATATCTGACAACCTAGACAGAATAGGCAGTCGAATAATAATTTTTTTTACTGGAAATGTTCATATCAAAAGTCTATCAACACATTCAAGAAAAAGTTAATGTTTTTGTTGGTCAAAATTGTTGGGACAACCTTGGTGGATGGATAACAGTTAAAGTAAATTCTTTGTGGTGAGATTTTGTAGGATGTTAAGGCATAGAGGAGGTTCAACAATATTATAAGCATATACGGATTGAAAGAGATCCTTTCAAACTGTTTTTCTTCTTTCAGAGGTTGTGTAAGAAAAGAATTCCTATTAAGACTATAAGAGTAAGGAGGATGCAAAGATGTAGTTCAAGAATATAAAAATGCTAAATTAGATATTAGGGAGTAAACTTTTCAAGCGTAATGGCTTCAGCCTTTTAAGGCTTTAAGACTTTAAGTCTTCAATGTAATAGTACTAGTAATCTAGTATATGTTATATCAAGCCTCAGGGGTCAAGGATTTACTTGGGTCAGGTTTATAAGCCTTGAATTTAAATGGGCTTTAAAATTTTTATCGCAACCCTACCCTGATAACAAATTGGATTGGATCGACCATATGGGCCAAGTCCATTTTGACATCCCTAACGGTCTATACCTTAAACCTAGTCTATAAAAGGAAATAAAACGACCTACTTTGAGGGGACTCTTAATAAACAGCAGCAGGAGCAATTGTAGTAGCATATAGATCCTTTCTCAAAACCTATATGCTCACTATTTATTTGTATCTTTGTCTTCCTCGACATTTGAAGGTCTAATCTTTAACTCTCCCTCTCATTTATATATTCGAATGATGTCTTTTTTCTCTCTCTTTGAATGAGTTGATTTTATTACATACTTATTTTTGTTGTTTGTTTAAGAAATACTTTCTTTTCATTTGTGGTCAGATTTGAGTGGGAAAAGACCTCCTAATATAAAAAATTGTTTTTTTAATCAAATGCATGTAGTAGCTAATCATAATTAGGTTTTATTTGTCTGCTTTGTTTTGTTTTGCTTGCCAAATAATTCAAGAATTGGAATGCTCTTTAATTAATTAATTTCTCTGTTGTGTGTTTAGTTTCTCATTTTGATTAATTCTGAATCATCCTCCAATAAAATTGGTTATTTCTTTCCAATCTGTTGTTGGTAAACTTGAAATAATAGTAAATTTGAGACATTAGTTTCTTAAGTTAGAAATGTTCTAGGCCTAAAATTAATGTTTATGGCCTCAACTTTAATTTAATCACTAATGAGAACAAAGAAAGAGAGATTGATTAAATCAACTGTCCCAGTTTATTAAAATAATCTATCCAAATGATAAGCACTAACGAGATATTTCATAATATACTGTCTTAACTAAAGTCTCAACTTTGTGCCTTTTAGAAAAACAATCAATAAAATGGATGGTCGCATTTATATATCTTGACCCAAAACCTCTTTAAAATATAATGTTTTGATTCAACGAACATGTAAACTCTATATTTAAGTGTGATATACAAAGAGAGACCGCATTTACTCATCTTGATAAGTGTATGTTGAAGTTGAGGTCGCAACTTTGTTTCTTAGTCAAGAGTCAAGACTAATAAAATTTAACAATTTAAGTGAACCATAGGCAAATGATCTATCTAGAAATAATTTGAAAAACAAATGTTTTACCACCACATGATTTAGAGATGCCTTATACCTTTCCTTGGTTAACATAATTCTTTACTCGGTCTTTTGTTTTTGCAGACTGATAAAAGGAATCATTCCTTTTTATTAGATATTAAAAAAGGTGACTTGGAATATTATAACTCAATTCCAAGTCACAACTCTATAAATAAAAAAGTCTCTATTCAATACCATCACTTCAATTGAAAAACCATTTCTTCTTCATCTTCGATGATGAAAAATGAGGTGTAGAAACTAGTAATTAGCTTTCTTATTAACTAAGAATTATGAGTCATTATTCAACTAATTGGAACTAGTATATATAATTCTTATTATTCTTTCTTCAGTTAGTTTCCTGTGTCTTATTACTTTTAATAGGTATAATATGCTTAAAAATACTACCACAACTATATAAATAAATAAGTTAACTATTTTTTCATGGAAACAACACATTTTATTCTTTTTATATAGATTGTATCGGTTAAACTTAAGTGATGGCATGTTTCTTTCTACAATCATGACGTAGTCAATAGATATGTTGGAATAGGGTTAAATAAGTTCACTTAACACTATGCAAATGTTGCAATAGGGTTCATGTTTTGTTCTTGACTGATTGTGAAAACGATTTTGCCTCGTATGCATAGTTTCTAAGAAGCCTAAGTTTGAAAAATCATGTTGGGATTGTAAAATTTTGTGATGGAACCAACATGTTCTTGGCGCCATCGCAACCCTAGCACGATCTTTTAAACTCAAGTTCCCCAGAAATTCTATAGGTGAGGAAAAATCCTTTTTACTTTCAGGCAAGAAGAAAATAAATTGAACCTGAAAACAACATCTGCATAACGTTTAGTCAACCTGTCTAACCCTGTTCCGTCGTAGAAATTGACTATGTCAAAAATGTTACCACTTGAGTTGAAAAAATGCAACTAATTTGAACTAGTATATATAATGTAACATCCTGCCTTAGAAAGAGCTAAATTTAGACAACGTTAAACTGGAAATAGCCAAATCTTGAATTTTACAAGTTATGCTTGAGTTATAAGCTGTGGGTCTACTTCAAACGACCATAATTTTCAGTACAAGATGAGTTAGGTGGTCCATAAGAAATCAAATGAAAGGTATTGGAATCATGTTTCCAACTCCACCGAGTTTGCTAATTTTTGAGCTGGTATGAGGGAGCTATGCCTGTTTGAAGCCTGATGCTTTTCGTGACCAACAACACTATCCTACGATATGAGTGTCTACGATCGTCGATAATAGAGTAACCCAACCAAGGGTTGGGGTCGTGTCCCAAGGGAGCGATTTTGAGAATCAGTAGCCAATTAGAATTTCGTTTGAATTAGTCGTAGCTAAAAACATTTGCGATAAAATACATTGTATATTAAAGGGGGTGACACAGAAGTGTCAAATATCAAAAGGGTTTTTCGTAACAAGTGATAAAACAACAAAATAAACAAGAAAATCAAGTATGGGGAAGGTTCTTGGGATGTGACCGCATTACAAGTTGAGATAAATCGTTGGGTACATGCTTTCAATAGGAAATTTGCAAGACAATAGTGACTAGGCTAAGCTTTAAATGGAAATAAGTTCCCTCTCGGGCAACTTACCCAGTTTCAAATGCGTTCCTCTCGAACACCCATTTACCGCATAAAGACCAGCCTATGCCTTACCCCACTCCCTCTCTCGAGCTGACTGTTAGGATATGGGACTAGGGCTCACCCTCTTAGGCTGAACCTCATGTCGACCCACTCCTTAGGCCATCAGTCTAGTGGTTTTAGTTTCGCGACCTCCCTCTCTGGCAAGCCGAAAACACATGGGTGGCTTTGTATTTGCAACTACAAACCCTTTAGATTAAACCACAACCACTAGGTGAAATCACCATTAAAATACACCTAACCTATCAGCAAGCATGACCCAACAAGAATATCAACCCATATTTGCTATATCACACCCCAAGAATGGAGTTTTTTTTAGCTACACATCAAGAAATAAGAAATTATACCTAACATGATAAAGAAATCAGCTAGGTATAAGAAATTAAACCTTGAATTAAGCTACGGAAGAAGAATAAAGAAGACCCACTTCCAACTTGGGGAAGATGAACTCCTTTCATCAAGTTTCCACAAAACCCTCTCCAAACTTGAGAGAAAAATACAGAAAAATACTATAGACTAATAATAATTTTTACTCTAAAACGTTCCACACCAAGACTAAAACTCTAACTGGTATTTATAGTTTTCACAGATTGTGCTGCGGAGGATCGTTCAGCAACATTAGTCGAGAACGCCGTTGAACTCGACGATCCACCCTAAGTCAGCTCATCTCCTTCAGTGTCTTGCCTTCAACATCCTCATATTATGGATCATTGGGTGGTACAGTACTGCTTCATGGAACTAATCGGCGACTCGCCGACTGCTCCTTTCCTCCCCTTTTGATCCACTTCCTTCAAGGCTTCGCGTACTACAACAAAGAGTGGTGCCTGTCAATTCAGCGACTCGCCAAGTTGGACTCGGCGATCCGCAGACTTTCATTTCTTGTTCTTTTCAACCCTTTTTGCTCTGTTTTGTGCCTAAGTTCCATGCTTCCAGTAAAACTTCAAATACCTGAAACTTAAGCATTTTAAATAGGTATTGAGATAAAACAAGCATTCGAGGACACTATTTCTATTAAAATAAAGCTCTAAATGAGTCCAATTTGTGGACTCATCAAAGTCGGGTTGTCCAATTAAGGAACGTTACCCGAAAATATGAGAGGTATTTTGGTCTTTTCCTTACCAAATCAAATTAATTTGATTTTTAATAATATTTTTGGGTCAAATCTGATTTGGGTCAGTTTTCATAAATCAAAATACGCTTAGGGTTTTGAGAGGAGTTCGAGAAGAGGAGAAAAATAGTGTTGGGTTCGTTCACCCACGCCCTAATCATGTTTTTTAAAGCAATTTCGTTCACAAAATTGAAGGAATTGAGTTCTTGATTAGTGTTCTTGAAATATTGTGTTCGTTCTTGAATTAGGATGTGTTTGATGAGCTCTTGAGATATTGGTATGGAGTTTATGAGTTTAAGATAATTTAGCTATCTACGTTTATACAACTCTTTCACACAATTTTCAGCTGATTCAACTCTTTGACGCTATTTTCATGTGATACCATATGTGCTAATAGAGATGATATTTATCTGCTACAACTGATTTGGACCCATTTCAGAGTCACTTGATAACTTTCAGCTTGACATTAGGTTTGTGTCAAATATAAGATTGAACAAACCATGTCCTACAAAGCATGTCAATGTCTCTTTTAAAGTTACCAGATAGTAGCCTATTGAGTGTCCCAGAAAGATTTTGATGATTGACAAATAAGGGAACATATGAAAGGAGCAGGTTGTGTCGACTTGTTCCTTTCAGACTGTATCCAACTGGAATAAGGAGAACGTCAACCACACGAATTAGAAGTTATAAAACAGTGGAGGGATTGCATTTTAGGCAAGAAGCCAGTAGAGAAAGTTTCCTTTTATAAAGGAGTCCTACAAGGAAGAGGAAGCACATAATGAATAACCCAGTTAAAATAGGATGCCTAATCCCACAAGAAGTAGGAACCACTACAAAAGTAACCGAGATCCAATTGAAGAATGAAATTCCTTGATCTATAAATAGGGCAAGATTTTCTCAAAAGGAACACTTAACCAGAGAGTTACAAGCAAAATGCAATCAAATAGAGGGAGTTCATATTTGAGTGATTTTTTATTACAAAGTGCAGCCAACACAAGGAAGCAAGATTGAATAACCTAATTGATATTCATAGGCTTATGCTTTACAGTTCTTAAGTCAAGTTTGCTTGTATTGTGTTTTTATTGAGTTGTATTATTTTATTTCTTTCTAGATCCAGTGAAGTATATAAAAATTGGAGTAGGAATAATGTCTTCATGTTGAGGCTACTTATAGACGTGGGAACATAAACCTTGTGGGGTTTGTGTTGGAGCTTAGGAATTAGAGTTACTTCCTACGATTGCAAGAGTTGTAATCCGAATTCATAACTTGAAGTGGGGTGGACGGTCTAGTTGTTATTGGCATATAGGAATTACAGTTTATAATTCCTTAGGTTACATAGGTTTGTAATCTTTTGTTGTGGCTCAGAGTTTAATGAAGTGGAGTTAAGTCCTACAGAGGTGTAGGTCGTGGTTTTTTACCCTTTATGAGCTGCGGATTTCCACGATGAAATATTGTGTCATTACTTTATTTGTTTTACATAACGTAACTGCTGTAATCTTTAAAGGAACATATAAATATACATGTTTCTTAGGTAAATTTGGGTGTCAGAATTCCAATTGTGTCCATTATCAAGTTTAATTGGGACTCCAGCCAACTGACACTTAAATCTAGACTTTAACAGATCAAACATGGATGAAATAATTCCTTCTGCACCTCCATATACCATGGCTTCACTTATTAAAGTTTATGATAAAGTCTTTTCTGTCTCTCATTCTCCACAAACAGTTTATACAGGAAGTTTCCAGATCGGTGCGACACTTGGTGCTAATTTGCCTTGAAAATGGGTTCTAAAAAGCACAATATGGGCATACTGCTCAGAGATTTTATGAGAGTCCTAATACCTTGTGACAAGTTATCTATTTGAGTTGTCTCCACCAGATTTTTGGGCCAAGTAAGCAAATAGAAAAAACTTTTAATTTCAGTTAGTTTAAAAGATTTATGACCATTTATTTGTAGCATGATTTTATTTTTTACTTTGTTGAGATTTGAAACCCTTTAATTTAGTGCATCAATGTGTCTGATTCCTTTCTTTCTGAAAATTACTTTTGGGAGCATCTCACAGGTCTTGTGGTTATAACGTGTAGCCACCATTTTTTCTATCTTTTCATCAAAAAGTGATAATGTAAACCATTTCCTTTTGTGTTTGGGATAATTTTTTGAGATATATACTAAATTTTGAACACCCTTAACAAATTGTTTCGCTTCGTCATTGCATCATACAAAGTTAATATAATAAATACTAAGACCTCATTTGTTTGCACTTAATGGAGGTTTAGAATCTGAATTGTTCAGATCTTAACCCATTAAGTACGTTTGTTTTTATTAAGATCTTGCCACTAATTGAGTCTTAATGGCTCTGATTAAGTCAGATCCATAAATGTCTTAATAGTATTCAAACCTTAATTAGTAATTATATTTTCATTATTTAGTTTTGCATTAAATGCTTTAAATAAAAACTACTGTATTCTTCTACAACCCTTTAAAATTGCTTTCTTTCACATATTTTTTACCACTTTGTTCTCTTCTAGAAAAAATCACAGCCTCAATCCTATAAACCTTCTTTCTCTAGTGTTCAGATCTAGAGAAAATATCTTAATATTCAGATTTGCATTCAGATTCAGACGTTTTAATTTTAATGAAAACAAATGAGGCCTAAAAGCTGGACAAGAATAGTGTGTATTTTGAAATACTTTTAGTTTCTAATGTGAATTTTGAGTATTGGAATAAAAATTCTGAAAACATGATAAGTAATTTGTTGTTTATAACAATGAAATAATGAGCTTATGATTAATACAAAAAAAAAATGGCATTCTTAACATCCCATACGAGAAAATAATGAGGCTCACTAATTAATTAAAGGGTTAGCAAATGAACAAAAGTAAATAATGATGTTTCTAAGAGTTACTTAATTACTATCACAATTTTAGCTAATATGAAATGCACATACGAAAAAGAAAGATTGATCAACATATCTATTAGAGTCTCATCCTTTAATAAGCATACAAATATAGATATACATATAAATAGTAAAATATGAGTTCACAATTAAATATTGATGGTATAACTTCGTGCAGGAACGTTTTCAAAACGACGATCATGTGTACATATCCATCTTAGAAATTCTGAAGATGTATAACAAGGAGCACAACAAGAACATCGATGAAGTCTACAATGAGGTGATAAATCATTTTAAATTTTGATACACAAATATTATTAGATGATCTTCATGTTAGAATTTGTGAATATCTTTTTATTTTATGTGTAGGTTGACATATGTCACAATGATCGTCCAAATTTACTTGATGACTTCACAATTTTTTTACCAGATTCTTCAATGTTTGTCGCAGTGGTTAGACATCGTATCATTCAACTACCCATCCTTTTATATTCCTTATAATAATGTTATTATCATGACTAAATCTTGTAATTTTTCTCAAAAGAGTGTTAGGGAGATTGGTTGGGTTGTTTGGAATTCTTTTGTCAATTTTATTAGCAATAATTATTGTTAAATGGTGTCTATCTTCACTTCTACCAAATTAAGAAAAAAAATTATTCATTCTTTGTTTTTCTTCTCATATATATAAGGGAATAATTTTATGGTAATTCCTTATTCATATGGAAAGTACTGATGTAACTAAAGCAGGGTTAACCTCCTTGTTCGGATTGACTTTTTCCTTTTTTACTTATAAGCAAAAAGTTATACATTAAAATTTTTAACTAATGACTTAATGTTTAGCAACTTGACTTAAAACAAAGTGCTTATAAATATTTTTAACACACTCTCACCCTCTATAAGTGCTTTAAAACTATTTTAGCTTAAAATAGGCCAATTAAATCAAGCTTTAATTCAGGGGATCGATGTAATTAAAAGAAGATAAAATTTGTGCTTCTTTACTCTATATCTATACTACCTTAAGAGCATGAACTCCCAAACTTTAATGTTAAATTACTATAATACCCCCAACTTAAAACACTCAATATATTATATATTCTATATTTTATATTATACTTATTTACTCTATATTATATTAAAATCTGACACCTTTTCACATTTATGGGTAGTGACTTTTCCGAAGGGTTGTGACTTTTTTTTTTATAGAGTTGTGAAATTTATGAAAAGTTGTGATTTTTCTTAAGGGTTGTGACTTATCTGATAAGTCACGATAAACTCCTTTTCATACTAGCCTTTGTTGTCTATAAATAGAGGGGTTTTCTCAAACTTTTAAACTACAAATTTTGTAAGTTTTCTATTATTCTTCTTAAAACAAGGAAGATTGTGAGAGTTGTTCAATTATGCAATTACAATATATTTTGTGGGTAAATTAGAGAGACGAACAAAAGTTGATGCAACAAGGAGAATGAAATAACTCAACTTCAAAAGAGAAGACTATCTAGATAATTAATATGTACTCATTTTCATAGTCATAAATATACTTTCGCAACATCTTCTACTTGACAAGAAGTTCAATGATTATATGTTGCACAAACTACAACTTGGTGTTCAAGTTGTGAAAAATCTCAAACTGTTGTAGAAAATAGATTTGATCAAAAACATATTGGAAGAGTCCAAACTAGATTGAATAAGTACTCCTCTGTTTCCAAGTTATTTGTTGTACTTTAGTTTTTATTCAGTTTAATATAAAATGTTATTTTTCTTGGGGGTCGGGGCACATCTTTAACACCACAAACTTAAAAGACATTTTTATATATTCGACATATCCTTAAATTAAAAGTTTTCTTTATTTTTTAAAATTTCATATCAAATTAAAATTAGACAAATCTATATCTATCTTTTTTATCTATCTATTCTATATACTACCTTAAAAGAATGAATTACCTAACTTAAATGTTAAATTATTATAATACCCCCAACTTAAAACACCAAATTTAGTATATCTTCTATATTATATATTTTATTATATTTATTTATGTATATTATAGTATATTAAAGTCATACACCTTTTCACATTGAAGGGTTGTGACATTTCCATAGAGTTACATCTTTTCAGATGAGTTGTGACATTTTCGAAGGGTTGCGACTTTTCTATAGGGTTTTGACTTTTCCAAGGAATTGTGACTTTTCCGAAGGATTGTGACTTTTCCAAAGAGTTATGACTTTCCCAATGAGCCGTGACCTTTTTGAATGGTTATGACTTTTCTAAAGGGTTGTGACTTTTTTTTATAAGGCACAATAAACATTTTTTCCATGCACTACCTTCTGTTGGCTATAAAATGAGGGGTTTCCTCAAATTTTTAAACTACACTTTTAAAATGTTGTTCTTTGTTCTTCTTCTTTTTAAAATACCCAATTTAGTATATCTTCTATATTTTATATTATATTTATTTATATTATATTATATTAAAAGAAGACACCATTTCACATTGAATGGTTATGACTTTTCCAAAGAGTTGTGACTTTTTCGATGAGTTGTGACCTTTCCGAAGGGTTGTGATTTTTATGAGAAGAAAAAATATGCACATGCTCATACGACACTTTGTTAACTATGGAGGGGTTTCCTCACATTTTTGAACTATGATTTTTTAATATTTTTAACTCTTTTCTTCTTAAAAACTCAAAGTTGATTTACAGACGTTGACAATATTCTCAAAGTTCAGTGAAATTAGAACACTCCCTCACATGAATGTTAAACTAATATATAATACTCTAACTAAAAACATCCAATTTAACATATCTTCTATATTTTATATCAATATTTATTTATATTATATTATATTAAAAATAAGAACTCCAACAATATAATAATAACTAAGTAATGCACTATGGGAGAGGGAGGAGAAAATATATTTAAGAGGTGTAACTAAGAGATTTTAGAGTGATTATCTTTCATTAGTAATCATAAGAAAATTTACATCCACTATACATAGGAACTTATACTTTATTAATCATTTTATAATTGTTTAGTTAATATTTTTATTAAATAATATTCACATTATTTTTAAAAAATAGTGTAGTGCATGGTTTCATAATCACGTGCAATGCACGTGCGTGAAAACTAGTAATAATAATAACAACAACAATAACAACACCAACAACAATAAAAAATTTGATGAGGTTTGATATTCCATAAATAATTTTGACAAACGTGGTGTATTGATGAATAATTTTCGATGTTAATCTTTGTTTTATGCTTGAGTTTGTTTATTGATGTAAAATTGAGTTGCATAGTTGTTCGCTAGTTTGTTCAATCAAAAGAAATATAAATTCGCAAATATTTCTTCACTATGTTGTTTGGATTGAATCATTATTTCTTTCAAGTAATTGAAAGAGCTTTTTGAAATTATCTATTGAATCCAAAGGAGATATTATTTTTCTCCTGACTATCCCCAAACGGTTTTTCTCACACACATTCATTAATGGTTATGTAATTAGTTTATAGAAAATTTTGATGCCGTTAAAGTCTCTTTATTAGAAATGGACCTAAAATTAATAACTGAGGAGCTGATTTACTTAATATTGTCACCCCAGATTTTTTTTTAGCTAAGACTCGAACCATCCTTCGTTGTGAGTAGGATTTTACTGAGGAATTTAAAATTTCTTAAGTGTTAAGGTCACTAGATATATCACCTTTGAGTTCCAAAAAGAATTAAAGGGAATTCGTTCAAGTCATTCCTAAGTTCTTCTAAGATTTGGGTCAACCTCAAACGATCATAAATCTCAGTAGAACATGAGTTAGGTGTTCCATGAGATGGAAAATGAAAGGTCTTTAAATTATCTTTCCAATGCTACTGAGTTTGCTAAGTTTTGAGGTCGGATGAGTGAGATATGCCTTTTTGAAGTCAAGTTGTCCAGTTAAGGAAAAGTACCCAAAAATAGCAAGGGGTATTTTGGTCTTTTCCTTACCCAATCAGATTTAATTCATTTTTAGTAAGGTTTATAGGGTCTAATCCAATTAGTTTCAGTTTTATTATCCTAAGATATGCCTAGGGTTTTAGTTGAGAGCTCAAGAAGAGAAAAGAAGAGAAAATAGAAGAAAAGAGGAAAGGATCAAGGCGTTCGTCGAGGTTCTTGAGTTTTGTTGTAGATTTTTTCCATGGGTTTGATCCCTAAGAGGTACGTAAGTTTCCATAGTTTTGGGTTCGTTCACCCACACGCCAAACATGATTTTCATAATCGAATTCGTTCATAAAGATTGAAAGATTTAAGTTCTTGATAAGTGTTCTTAAAGTTTCATTCTAAATCTTGTTGTGTTGGGCTTTTGATGATTTCTTGAGATGAAAGTGAGTGTTTTGAGGGTTTTATTGAGTATATTAGAGTGTACTTATGTTGAGTAACCGAATCCAAGTGATTGTGGAAGAAACCATTCGAATCTAGGTGAACTAGGGTGAGAAAACGAGCAAAGAAAGTCGTCGAGGTTTTTCTCGGTTGGGGCCTGGCACCCTACACCAGCCAGTGCACCCCAACCATACCTCTGTAGGTAGAGGGCTGGTGCCCCATGCCACTTAGTGCGCCAGGGTCGCCTGCCCTACCCGTTCTTCATCGTTTCGTTCGTTTGAGTTCTTTCGAAGGGTACCTTTACCCCCCTTTGATTCTAAATACTCTAAACTACTTCTAAACACATAGAAATCATTCCTAACTTGAATCAAAACCTTGAATTCATAATTCAAATTCAAGGTAGAGTGAAGAGTCGAGTGTTGAGAGATCTTTGGAACATTTTGAGAAAGTCCCTTTGAGTCTTTTAAGGAGTCTTCAGCAACTTCAAATAACTTGTTTCAAGACTCAAGTAAGTGAACATGAGAGTGAGGAGAATGTATTCATGTGTCACTCCCCGAGCCTACACCCCGGACGTGGCTGGCACTCGAGAATCATTGCTGGCTCAAAGCGAACCCTTGGTCTGGCTTACTTAACTCAGCGGAAGACTCTATGTATATTTATAATGATCAAACACACTATATTCACTTGAATAATAAAATACTGAGAATGCTTAAAAGTCAAACATTCAACTTGGCCAAAATAGCAACTCAAGTCTTAACATATGAAATGATAAAGACAATGAAAAGACTAAAGAACTAACATTTGACTGTCTATGAAGCCTTTAAAACAACTGAGATGGATGTCGGGACAAAACCCACAACATCCTAATGTACTAACAAAGTAACTGAAAGCAATAAAAGGAGTCCTCCAGAATGCAATGAGGCTCACCAACTGACTCTGGAGTGCTCACTGGACCAACGATGCACCGGATGCCGATCCTAGTTACCTCTGTCTGCATCATAATAAGATGCAAGCCAACTGGCATTAGTACATTGAATGTACGAGTATACGAGTTGGAATGCTACACACAACATAGGCTTGAAAGGAATCTGAAGAACTTACCAGGCTCAACTCAACTCAACATAACTGAACTCATTTAAATATAAAGCAGTCTAAAACAAGTGAAATATAAAGAAATGTTGTTTAAAACATGATGTCAACTCTGTGTGTATGCAAAGATACATATAACTATGAGATGTATGTAAAAATACAAATAAATTGTGTATTTAAGAATACAATTACTTCTGTGGGAGTTTCTCTAACCGACAATCATCACTTAAGAGCTATTGTGATGATACAACGTTTTGCCTCACGCTGCCAAGGCCGTCCTATACCTTGCTGAGGGTATAGAACATGAACTACTAAGTTGATCCAATAGTCTATGCTAAAAAGCACTAAATGAATCATCTAAAAAGTATGACCCTTTTCTACCCATGATGGCTACATAGTTTAGGGGGGCTGTGAGTTGTCTGAACTCTCCCTCATATCGGTGCTTACTACTACTCCCAAAAATATAATATTAGCTCTTATGTTTAAAAACATAATTTTTTCTGTGATTTGAGATTAGTGCTCAAAAACTTAGCTCAAAGGCTATCTTGGAAATCAAAGTTTCCTCTCTTGCTTCATTTAGAAAGCGATTACTCTTTTCTGAAAACTAGACCGAAGGCTCTTTGGAAATCGAGGTTTCCTTTCTTGTTTAAATGTGAAAACATTTTAAACCCTTTGGGAATACATAGTTCCCATATACTTTTGAAGAAATGAACTTCAAACTTTACCCTTTAATCTTTACTCAACTTGAACTTTATGTTTTAAAACAACGTTAAAAAATTTGGAAAAGACATTTGGAAAACTCTAAGAACTTCTCTTGACATTGATCTTAACTTTCCTTGAATTGGATTATGGATTCAAGGTTCATGATCTCGTGTTTATGGATGATTTCATGATGTTTAGATGTACCTTAGAGTGTTGGAATCAACTAGAAAGCATAGATACATTGCTTAGGAACAAGTACTAAAAGGTGGGGAACGAATGGGGAGAACTGGCGTCCCTAGCGCTCTGAGAGGCGCGGGGCGTCAGCCTTCAAACTTCAGAGAGCAAGTTGGGGTGCAGCGCCCCAAGGGTGAAACTTCAGAAACCCTTTTGGGGTGCGCTGGCTGGCGCGACACCCCACCCTCTTCCCCAGGTGTTTGACGACTTTTCTTGCTCGTTTTTCATCTCTAAACCCTCTAAACTTCAATGGTTCTTTCCCCAAACACTTAGAATCATTTGTACCCTCAATATACATCAGATTATACTCGAAAAACACAACTAAAAACATGAATCAATCTTAAGAAAACTACAATCAACACAATCGACAAGAATTCAACGAATTTCACCAAGAACTCAAGGATTTACTTTCAAATCTAATAACTTCGCTGAAATTGAATCATGATTAGAGCATGGGGTGAACTAACCCAACACTATGTGATCTCACATACCTTGTAGGGATCACAACCGATGAAATCCACAAGCTAAACTCGACGATCTTGACGAAGCTTGTTTCTCTTCTCCTTTCTCCTCTTTTTTTCTCTTTTCTACAAGCCCTAGCGTATTTTGGTATAACCGTAAACTGATATAATTCTGATTAGACCCTAACTTAATTACCAAAAATGAAATAAAATAATTGGGCAAGGAAAAGACCAAACTACCCTTTCAAAATCCCGATTGGACTTTCGTTATTCCAACAGCCCAACTTCCAAAGGGCATAACTCACTCATACAAACTTGAAATCGTGCAAACTCAGTGGCATTAGAAAGATAATTCCAAGAGCTTTCCTACCATATCTCTAAGTACCTCTAAATCATCCTGAGCTAGAAGTTATGGACGTTTGAAGTTGGCTAAAACTCAACTTATTCTAACTTAACAAGATTTCCAGATTTTAATTCTTTCCAAAAATGACTATTTTCAATTATTAGCTTCTTCCTAGTTATTTCAAATTGCGAGATGTTACATCATGAGTCTACATTATCACCAAGATCCTTCATATAAGAATCCTAAATCTTGAATTCATAATTCAAATTCAAGAGAGAATTAAGAGTAGAGTTCAAGAAAGTCTTTGAGTTAAATTATGAATCCTTCGAGATCAACGATTGATTTGAACTAAGTTTTGAGGAAGTAAGTAAGAGAATGAGAAGAGTCGTATACATGAGTTCCATGTTGTTATGTAGACCTTCAAATCAAGTCATTCATTCCCATAAATTCCGCATGGACTCCATAAATTGAGTATCATTGAGAGGAGTAGTGATGAGTCCACAATTTGGACTCATTTAGGGCAATATTTTAATAGAATTAGTGTCCTCAAATACATATTTTGTCTCAATAACTGATGTAAACCCTTAAGTTTCAGCTATTTGGATTGAGAGACAAAGCTTCGACGCTATCAAGCAAAAAGAAACAAAACGGCAGAAATAAAGGAGAAAATACTTCATGAGGATCGCCTAAACTATTAGGTGAGTCGCCGAAAGGTCCTAAATCCCGCCGAATGTTCCACTATGCTGAGCCTGGAAGGAGAAGGTCAAGTCTGCGATAAAAAGGAGCAGTCGACGCGTCGCCGAGCAGTTTCATGAAGCAAAAATATATCTCCCAATGCCTCAAAATGCTAGAATGTTGAAGGCAAAAGCCAAAAGGTGATGAACCAGACCAAAGGGCGAATCGCCGAGTGTGTCAGCGTTCCCGACTAACTGCACCGAGTAATCCTCCGCAGCTAGAATATTCATACGCTATAAATACCTATTTAAATTGTTAGCTTAGTATCAAACTTTAGAGACAAAAAATTATTTTTGAGACTAAGAATATTTCTGGTTTAGTTCTTAGAATTTTTGGAGACATTGTGCTAGAACTTGAAAATTTGAAGATTTTCAACTCCAAGAAATTGGAAGTGGGTCTCGAAGAATCTTCATCCTTGACGTGTTTAAAGACTTTATTCATCGTACCCACTTGATGGAAACACTTGTTGGTATCGAGTTCTATATCTTTTTCATGTCTATCTAAAACCCCAATTCTTGGGTTGTGATTTTGTGAATATGGGTTAAATATATGGTTGGGTATTGCTTATTGTTGGTATATTCACTGTTTAAATGTGATTTCGTTTAGTAGTTGTGTTTGAAATTAATTAGATTGTAGTTGCAAATACGATTTCATCTCAGTGTTTTTGGCTTGCTCGAGAGAGAGAGGTTTTAAAACTACGACTACTAAATCGATAGCCGGTGGTTATTGGGTCGTTGTGGGTTCAGCTCGAGAGAGTGAATCCTAGGCCCTCTCCCACACTTTCAACTTGAGCGAGTGAATGGGCTAAGGCGGAGGCTGTGCTTAAATGAGGAAACTTGGTGTTCGAGAGAAATCGAGTTGATTTGGGGTAAGTTGCTTGAGAGAGAATTTACCCCCACTAAAGTCTAGCCTAGTTACAAATATTCAGCTATGTATTATCAACAGCATCTACCCGATAGTGTCTTTTATCCCATAATCCTATCACATCCCAAGAATCTCATCTCCCTATACTCATGTCTTTGTATTTTTGCTGTTTTATTTGTTAATCACTAAAGACCCCCCATTGATAATTGACATTTGTGTCAACTCCTTAATTTAATATGTTTTTATTCTTTAATATTTACATCTATGATTGATTAGAACTTGATTTTACTTTTCTTTTAATTCTCGAAACCACTCCATGTGGGAGTGATCCCAACCCTTGGTTGGATTATATCACTACACGCGATCATTGGCACTTGAACTGAAGTAGTGTCCTTATATGTGAAGTCAAAATAGCGTCGTTGCTGGGAGTGGTGTTATTTGAGAATTTGTAGTTAAGTAGGATATTTGTTCCTGTTAGTCGTAGTTTACTTACTTAATTTTTAGTTTTGTATTTTGCTTGTTTGAGTTTTGAAACAAAGGAGGTGAGTATGTCAAGCAGTACTTGTGAGCAAATGGAGTTTTCTCCATTAGAAGTAATGATGTTCAGGGATTGCATTCTAACCTTCAAACAATTGGAAGGTGAATGGATTCATGAAGCATGGGCAAGGTTTAAATCACTTCTAATTTGATGCCCCACTCATGAAATTCCTGATATAGTCCTCCTGGACTGCTTGTACAGTAGTCTTGGTCTCGGAAACAAAGCATTGGCCGACCAACTCATTTCAAGTGTTATTACACAGTAGCCCTATGCGATAGCAGCCCACCTGCTTGATCACATGGCTGAAGCAAACCAAGAGGTAGAGAAGGACTTCATGTTGGCCGCGCTGATGACTCAGATGGATGAGTTGGCCAAAAAGATAGTGGAGATTGAAATCCAATGTAAAAGGAAGGACAAATGTCCCCCTCATGATTGAACAAAGCCCAAGAACAATGAGGGTAAACGTGTCGAAGGAATGCTCTCAATCATTCTCAACAAGGTAAGTGAGCATGATAGGGTGCTAGAAGAGATGAAGGATAACATCGAAGTGATGAAACCGATGATTGGTTCTCATTCCAGATCTATTCAGCTGCTCGACAACCTTACGGGTCATGTGATGCCTCATCTCCATCTGCCACAAAGCACGGGGTTTCCAAGTGATGTTTTGGCTAACCCCAAAAGTGAAATTTAGGTGTTAACCCGCGTCGTGCCACCACTTTAACTAAGGCGCTGTTTGGGAGGTAACCCAAAACCCTTTATTGCTTTATTTTTTATTTAGAAATAATGGTATGTTGAATGTACAGATTAAAGTTTGGAGAGTGTGTGGAAATTGCATTTGGCGAGATAAAAGTTCCATTTAACGAATCGCCGAACAGGTCGGCGATCCCAATGTTGTCCGACGTTTGGACCCCCAAGTAACTGAAGGTCCTGTAAATGTTGATGGGGTAAGTGACCACTCGGAGGATCGCCGGGTTGATCGGTCAGTGCGACTAACGTAGCCTAAGGGACGCGAATTGGAGGGTTATTAATGGCCAAAGGTTTTAAAGTTTCAAACTCTTCAGTTTCCCTCGCTTTTAAACTTCACAAACTCACACCAAGTTAGTATTTTCATCATTCTTGCATTCCATAATTATTTTGGTTGTTGATTTGTGCTTGGATTTGGAAAACTTTGTCGTCCAGCATCTCAAATTTATATTGTTCGGCATAATACGTTGGTTTTCTGAATCCCGTGTTTATTTTTATCGCATTTTGTACGCATTTGCAAATGATTTTATCTTAGTGATGTGTGTTGGGCCTCTCTGATCTTAATTGGTTTGAATATGCTTATTTTTAAACTTGACAATCTTGCTCGTACTGTTTTGATCGTCAAATGCCCATAAATTTGTGTCTTGAATTGAGTAAAATCACTGAGCAGTTCCGCAAAGCAGAACACTATCGCCCAATGCCTCAAAACGCGAGATTGCTGAAGGCAAAAGAAGAAAGGCGATGAACCAGACCAAAAGGCGGATCGCTGAGTGTGTCAGCGATCCCGACTAACTGCGCCGACTGATCCTCCGCAGCCCAAATTTTCAAACACTATAAATACCTATTTAAATTGTTAGTGTAGTATCAAACTTTAGAGACAACATTTTATTTTTGAGACTAAGAATATTTCTAGTTTAGTTCTTAGAATTTTTGGAGACATTGTGCTTGAACTTGAAGATTTGAAGATTTTCAATTCTAAGAAATTGGAAGTGGGTCTCGAAGAATCTTCATCCTTGACATGTTTAAAGACTTTATTCATCGTACCCACTTGATGGAAACACTTGTTGGTATCAATTTCTATCTCTTTTTCATGTCTAGCTAAAACCCCAATTCTTGGGGTGTGATTTTCTGAATATGGGTTAAATCTATTGTTGGATGTTGCTTATTGTTGGTATATTTTCTTTTTAAATGTGATTTCGTTTAGAAGTTGTGTTTGAACTTAATGAGATTGTAGTTGCAAATACGATTTCATCTCAGTGTTTTTGGCTTGCTCGAGAGAGAGGTTTTAAAACTAAGATTACTAAATCGATAGTCGGTAGTTATTGGGTCATCGTGGGTTCAGCTCGAGAGAGTGAATCCTAGTCCCTCTCCAACACTTTCAGCTCGAGAGAGTGAATGGGCTAAGGCGGAGTCTGAGCTTAAATGCGGAAACTCGGTGTTCGAGAGAAACTGAATTGATTTGGGGTAAGTTGCTCGAGAGAGAATTTACCCCCACTAAAGTCTAGCCTAGTTACAAATATTCAGTGATGTATTATCAATAGCATCTACCCGATAGTTTCTTTTATCCCATATTCCTATCACATCGCAAGAATCCCATCTCCCTATACTCGCATCTTTGTATTTTCATTGTTTTAGTTGTTAATCACTAAAAACCCCTATTGATAATTGACAATTGTGTCAACCCCTTAATTTAATATGTTTTTATTCATTAATATTTACAGTGATGATTGATTAGAACTTGATTTTACTTTTCTATTAATTCTCAAAACCACTCCTTGTGGGAACGATCCTAACCCTTGGTTGGGTTATATCACTACATGTGATCGTTGGCACTTGAACCGAAGTAGTGTCCTGATTACATGAAGTCAAGTAGTATCTTCACGTTCTAAGTATTGTGTATCGAGTTCCTAACCCTTTTGAGATTATATTCCTAATCATAGAACTATTACATGTTACCCATAAAGTCCTTGAGTTGAGTAGTTTATGTGCATAATTTCGCATAAACCCTATAAGTTAGTAGTCTTAAGATGAGAAGTATCTTTGAATCCTTGGGTTGAGTAGTTCATGTCCATAATTCCAGATGAACCCTCTGAGTCGAGCATTCTTGAAATTAGTATTTATATTGGAGTTCTTGAGTTCTGAGTTGTTGAGTCTCGAGTATTGAGTTCTAGTTACAGTTATTGAAAACCTTGAATTGAGTCAGTCACATCCATAATTCGGCATGAACTTTATTCCGAGAAGTCTTTTACATTTTTTTTTAAAACATGAGCATTTAGTTTTGTAAGAGTAAGAGTAGAGCCGAGTTCATTTCCTTAAAATGATTATATGGGAACTAAATATTCCCACGAGTAAAATGTTTTCACATTTAAACAAGAGAGGAAACACTGATTTCCAAGAGAGCTTTTAAGCTAGTTTTTGAGTAATAATCTCAAACCACAAAAAGAGTTATGTTTTTAAACATATGATCTGAGTATATTTTTAGGAGTAGTATTGAGCACCGATATGGGGACGATTTCGGATAACTCAAGTTTCCATAAACCATGTAGCCAACGTGGGTAGAAATAGTCAAACTTTTTAGATGATTCCTTAATACTTTTTAGAATAGACTAGTGGATCCACTTAGTTGAGGCGTTCTATATCCCGGCAAGTTATAGGTGTAACACCTCGGTATTCGATAGATCTAGAATTTGAAAGAAACCATTTTTGGAAATAATTAAAATTGGAAAGTTTGACAAAATTAAGCTAAGGATGAGTTTTGAGTCGACTTCAAATGACCATAACTCCTATATCAGGATGAATTTAGGGGCGCTACAAGATACTGTAGGAATGATCTTTGAATTATCTTTCCAACGCCACCAAGTTTGATCAATTTTGAGTTCGTATGGGGGAGATATGCTCATTTGAAGTCGAGTTGTCTAGATAAGGAAAGTCAAAACTGGATTTTAAAGAGGTATTTTGGTCTTTTCATTACCCAATTAATTGAATCCATTTTTAGTAAATTATTTGGGGTCTAAACTGTGTTAGTTCAATTTACGCAATTGAGAATTACGCTAGGGCTTTGAGAGAAGAGAAAAGAGGAGGAAAGGAGAAGAAAAGTTCAAGATTCGTCAAGTTCTTGTGATTTTGGTTGTGGATTTCTCCAAAGAATCAATCCTACGAGGTATGTGAGTTCACATAGCGTTGGGTTCATTCACCCACGTGCCAAACATGTTTATTTCAGTATGATTTTCATCCTAAAAGATTGAGACTTTGATGTTCTTGAGTTGTGTTCTTGAATTTGAGATGAGATTGAGGAATTCTTGAGAGTTTAAGGTTGATTCTTAGAGTTTTTTGGAGTTAGATTCTTGTGTACATGTCTTGGGTATCTGAATCTAAAGAGAATTTGAGAAAAAGAACCGAAGTTCGGCCAATTGGGGTTCAAAAATGAAGAAGGCACAAGTCGGGCAAATATGGGTCCTTCCTCAGGATTTGAAAATGTTCTACGCGTCACGGAGTGGTTATAGACTATTCTGCCTCAAAATTTATTTCGTAAACAAATATTTAAATGCATCTTCATGTCGCGGACTTGCTTCCAGACAGTGATTTCTTGATCGTTTCTCATGTTTAACTATCTAAAAACACTCCTAAACATCATGAGATCTTTCCTATCATAAACCACAATCCTTGAATCCATTAATTCAAACTCTAGGAAAGTTAAGAGCCAAGTCAAGAGAAGTTTATAGAATCTTCCAAAAGTCTTTTACAAATATTTTAACTTTGTTTTAAGACTTGAGTTTTGAGTTGAGTAAAGAGTAAAGATTTGAAGTTCATTTCTTCAAATGAGTATATCGGGACTACGTATTCCCAAAGAGTAAAATGTTTTCACATTTAAACAAGAAAGGAAACTGAGATTTCCAAAAGAGCCTTTGAGCAAGTTTTCAATAAAGAGTAAATGCTTTCATAATTAAGCAAGAGAGGAAACTTTGATTTCCAAGAGAGACTTTGAGCTAAGTTTTGAAAAATTATCTCAAACCACAAAAAGAAGTTATGTTTTTAAACATAAGAGCTAGTATTATATTTTGGGAGTAGTATTGAGCACCAATATAGGGGAGAGTTCAAACAACTCCCAGCCCCCATAAACCATGGAGCCATCATAGGTAGAAAAGGGTCATACTTTTTAGATGATTCCTTAGTGATTTTTAGCATAAACTAGTGGATCCACTTAGTGGTCAGGTTCTATACCCTCGGCAAGATATAGGATAGCCCTGGCAGCATGAGGTAACATGTTGTATCATCACAATAGCTCTTAAGTGATGGTTGTTGGTTAGAGAATCTCCCACAGAAGTATTTTGTATTCGTACATACACCGAAGTAAATAGTATTTTTATATACATTCCAGAGTTTATATTGTATCTTTGCATACATACAGAGTTACTATTGTATTTCTAAATACACAGAGTTATTATCCATGTTTCAAAAAAATTTCTCTATACTACATTCAATTTATTGCTTTATATTGAAATGAGTGAAGTTGAGTTGAGTTGAGCCCAGGTGTTTTCTTTCAATTCCTTTCAAGCTTATGTCTAGTTTTAGAATTCCCCTCACATGCTCGTACATTCAATGTACTGACGTCGTTTGTCCTGCATCATTGTTATGATTCAAATACAGGTAACCAAGATCAACATCCATCGCTTCATTGATCCAGTTGAGCATTCAGTCTTGTGGTGAGCCTCCTTGCTTTGAGGAGGATCCCTATTTACATTTCTTTAGTAGTTTTCAGTTGTTAGAATGATCGCGGGTCTTGTCCCGACATCCCTCCTAATTTTAGTGGTTTCATAGACAGAGAGTTAGTTAGTTCATTTGTCACTACTTTGCTATTGGCTTATGTTTTGAGACTTGAGTGTCATCTTGGCTAGTTGAATGTTTCTTTTAAGACATTTTAAGTTTATTTCATGAGTTCATCATTTGAGACTATTTTCTTTTGTTTAAATCTTCTGTTGAGTAGTAAGCTAGGCCAAGGATTCGCTTGGGGCCAGCAATGGTTCTCGAGTGCCAGTCCCGCCAAGGATGTAGGCTCGGGGAGTGACAATAGGATAGTTTTGGCAGTGTGTACGAGACGTTGTATCATCACATAGCTCATAGTTACTGTTATTATTTAGAGAAACTCCCACGGAGATATTTTGTATTCTTATTGTAATGACCAGCTCCCGTCGTTATAAAAATGCCAATGGGGTGAAATTTGGGGCCAAAAAACTTTTTCATAGTATTTGAATTTTTCCCAACCTAGTCCAAATTTAGATAAATCAAAGTCATAAAGGTGTAGGGAAATTTGGTAACAATCGGGTGAATTATTTATGATTTTGATTACATATGTAGTTAGATAACTCATTAAAGAACATGTGCGACTTTACAGAATTAAATTCGGGCGAGTATAACTCCCGGAATCGATCGTAGCTTAAAAGGTTTTTACTGAGGATCGTGGTTTAGAGGTGTGTTAAGAAATGGGGATTTTGGAATTATTAAAATAGCTCACTGGTTCGTGCAAGCCGCTTTGGGGTTTGATTTTGCCACTTTGGCGGGGAGCTGAAGCGGGATGAGGGCCGTTGTGGCGGGCCATACGCGACTTAAAGTCGTAAACAAACCCCTAAATGACCATACTTGGCACTTTTCAAATTTTAAGCAAAGGAACAAACCCCATGCGACTCCTGCTCGTTTTCCACCATTATTGAGGCTAAAGGTAAGCATTTCACTCCCTGAATCCATTTTTCAATTCGTAGAACGTAAAAAAATGGGTAAATATCGATGGGGGGATTCATATAGATTCTATGGTGGAAAAAACCCTAATTTGGATAATTGGGATCATGGGTTTGATCTAGGATTCATAGAATTATTAGTAATTCGGGTATTTAGTAATTGTTTATTGATTCCCGTATTGTATTGATTGTTTGTAGACCAAGAGTAAGCGAAACGAATCCGGAAAGGGAAGGATCAAGTTTATTAGGGTTTCAAGCTTGTTTCGAGGTAGGTGATGGTTGTGATTCTATGATTGTGTGATATATGTTTGTTCTTGCTTCTTTATGATACATGTATGTATATGAATGTTAGATTATTGATCACACTTGTTGTAAATGAGATAGATGAATTATCATTGCCAGGAAATCATGAATTAAATGTATGATCTTGAGGATATACTTGTGATTGTGATTGTGGTGTGTTGAATGGATCAGTTGCCACATTTTGGCATAACTAACTTGGATCGGTTGCCATGTTTCGACATAATTATGGCATCGGTTGCCACGTTCTAGCATAACATTGGATTGGGTACTTCGTTCTAGTATGCTAAGTGTTTGGGTTTGGGTTCCATGAGAGGACCAATGATGTGATATAATTGTGTATCTTGAGAAATATGAAACTGATCGTTGTTTGTAAATGTTGATAATTTTGTATATGTTCGATATATGCATGTGATTATATTATTGTGATGATTTATATATGTTGCACTAGTGGGATAGCCGTGTGATCCTATTAGTATACTGTTGTTGTGTACTGATATTGCACTTGCTCTTTCTTTGTTGAGTACAGGGCATCTTCAAGAGGCTATTGACAGACCTCACTTAGGAAATCAATGATCGTTTGAATTCAGGGGTGAGCCAATTCTTTTGGGCTGCCATGGGTTCTCTTTCGTCTATGTCCACCATTTTCGGACTTAGACTATGTTATAGTTAGTTGATTAGTTCATTAGATTTGGGTTTCAACCCTTCTTATTTAGACTTGGTTCATTGTTAGATGTTTTGGTACATTGAATTTTAGGTTCTAGGTTATTTCTTCCGCATTGTTTAGTTCTTGATAGACTTTTTTTGGAGTTTATGGGAACTCCTTATTTATTTCCTTAGTATTTGACTTGCTTCGTAGACTTAAATGCCTTAGTTTTAGATTAGTTGCTTGGTTTGGGTTGTAGTAGTGGTTCTCCCACCGGAGTGTTAGTGTGGGTGCCAATCACGATGGTTTGGGTCGTGACAAAGTTGGTATCAGAGCCTTGGTTTGTTGATCTCAATGTACCAAAACGAGTCTAGTAGAGTCTCGTGGAATGGTACGGGGATGCCTTTACTTTTCTTTGAGAGGCTATAGGACTTAAGAAAATCTCTCTATTTTCTCTTGTTTCCTTTTATGTTATAACTTGATTCCAATTGGTATATGTCGATTCAAATTGGTATCTAACTTCCTTCACTCTTCTGTCCGTGGATGGTTAACACTAGGTATAACGGCGTCAAGCCTGTAGCTTCCGTCAATGCTCCAACTAAGGAATCTATAGCGAGAGGCCGTAGTCAAGGTAGGGTTAGAGGAAGAGCTAGGGGTAGATGTCGTGGAAGAGTAGCGCCTGCTAGAGATGAGGTACCGGTTGGGATTGCTCCTCGAAAGGAGGCCCCTCCCGTACAACATGAAGAGATAAAAGAGAAATTTGATGTTGAGAATGTTAAGAATGTTGAGGAGGTTGGACAAGAGAAAGAGGTGCAGGCTGAGACTACAGGTATTCCTCCCATCGATCTGGTGTTAGTTGAACAGATCATGTCATTTTTGAAAGGATTGGCTGGTCCTGGAATGCTTCCATCTTTTCAAGCAACTCAAGCTCCTGCTAATCCCCATATTTCTATCACTACTCCCAACGTGGGTGGAAACGTAGGTACTGATGCTTTCTTCCGTCTTTTGTTGGATTTTGTTATAACCGGAAATGAGCATGAAATGTTGACTAAGTTTTTGAAGCTTAAGCCTCCGGTATTTCATGGTTCTGAGAGTGGGGATTTGTATCAGTTCATTCTAGATTGCTATGAGAAGATTCATAAATTGGGTATTGTCCATCAGCATAGGGATGATTATGTGTCCTTTCAACTTCAAGGTGAGGCCAAGTAGTGGCGGAGAGCTTATATAGAGTGCAAGTCTTCAGTTTTACCTCCACTTACTTGGACCCAATTTCATGCTTTGTTTCTAGAAAAGTATGTGTCTAGAACTTTGAGAGATCGTAAGAAAGATGAATTTATGGCTTTGGAACAAAGTGGTATGTCTGTGGCTGCTTATGAGGTCAAGTTCCATGCTTTGTCAAGATATGCTACTCAATTGGTGACTACTGAGGAGGAGAGGATCCGGTTATTTACTAGGGGATTAAATTCTGAGTTGCAAGTATTATATGTTCATATGACTTCTACAGGGAGGAGCTTTAATGAGGTTACAGATTATGTTAAGAAAGTGGAGGGGGTAAGGCGAGACGGTCAGGCTAAGGCAATAGCAAAAAGGGCCAAGAATTCAGGAAACTTTCAAGGTTCTTACTCTAGAGGTTCAGGGAGGCCTACACTTGCAGCCAAGCCAATTCAGTCCTCTATGCCCGCCTCTATAGGTAACTACTCAGGAACCCGATCTTATAATTTTCAGGATAGCTAGGGAGTCGCACCTTCGACGGGAAGCAGTCCATCTTTTGATCGTACTTGCTACAATTGTGGAGAACCTGGGCATATGAGGAGAGATTGTCCCCATCCGCGTGTGTTTAATTCCACGCAGTAGCCATCTAGGGCAGTTGTACCTGCAGGGAATGGTAATAATGGTCGAGGGTATCCACAAGGTCGGCGAGAAGGTAATCAATGAGGTCGTTGAGGTAGAGGAAATGGTAACAGAGGTAGGGGTAACGCCCAACCAGGCAAGAATGAGGCAGAGGAATCTGATGCGGTGATCACATGTACTATTTTTGTCTGTGAGCGAATAGCTAATGTGTTATTTGATCCAGTTTCTACTTATTCATATGTATCCGTGAGATTTGCCTTAGACTTTGATATGATTTGTGATATTCTTGATGCCCCTATTTGTGTTTCTACCCCGATTGGAGAGTCAGTCATAGTTACTCATGTCTATCATGCTTGCCTTATTTTGTTTATAGGATTTAAGACTTGGGCTGATTTGGTGATTTTGGATATGATTGGCTTTGACATAATATTAGGCATGACTTAGTTGTCCCCCTATTATGTTGTGCTTAATTGTAATACTAAGTCTGTTACTCTAGAAAATCTAGGAACGGAAAAATTAGAGTGGGAAGGGGTGTACATGCCTAAGCAAGCTAAGATTATATCCTTCATTCAGGCTAGTAAACTGGCAGGGCAGGGTTGTTTGGCTTATTTGGCTCATGTTAGGGATGTTGAGGTTGAGACTCCATCTATTGAGTCTATTCATGTGGTGTCGGAATTTATAGAAGTGTTTCCTAATTATTTGCCTGGTATGCCTCCGGATAGAACTATAGACTTTTGCATTGATTTAGAACCCTGTCTCGTCCCATTCTATTCCTCAATATAGCATGGCTCCAGCAGAATTGAGAGAGCTTAAGGCTCAAATCCAAGAATCTCTTGATAAGGGATTTATTTGTCCTAGTGCTTCCCTATTGGGTGCTGCAGTTTTATTCGTTAAGAAAAAGGATGGTAGTATAAGAATGTGTATAGATTACCGACAATTAAATAGGGTCACTATTCGAAACAAGTACCCTTTGCCTCGAATAAATGATTTTTTTGACCAATTGCAGGGTGCATCAGTTTCTCTAAGATTGATCTAAGGTCTGGCTACCATCAATTGAAAATTAGGCCCGAAGATGTGCCTAAGATGACGTTTAGAACTCGCTATGGGCACTATGAGTTTTTGGTTATGTCTTTTGGTTTGACCAATGCACCTGCAGCTTTTATGAGTTTGATGAATGGGGTGTTCAAACCATTCCTTGATTTGTTTGTTATAGTTTTTACTGATAATATCTTGGTTTATTCAAAAAGTGAGGAAGAGCATGCCGACTATCTTCATGTTGTTTTGGGTGTTCCTGGGAAACAAAGGTTGTATGCTAAATTTTCTAAGTGCTAGTTTTTGTTGAAATTGGTTGAATTTTTGGGGCATGTAGTTTCAAAAAAAGGGGTAATGGTAGATCCTCAAAAGATTGAGGCGGTTAACAGTTGGGTTATGCCTATCTCTGTGATGGAAGTTAGGAGTTTTGTAGGGCTTGCTAGCTACTATCGTCGATTTGTGAAGAACTTTGCTTCTGTTAACACTCACTTGACTAATTTGACCAAAAAGGAGATACCATTTGAATGGACTGAAAAATATGAGGATAGTTTTCAAAAGCTCAAGACTCTTTTTACCACCGCACCTTTCCTAGCATTACCGGTGGAAGGTAAAGATTTTATTGTTTATTGTGATGCTTCACATTCTGGTTTGGGTGATGTGTTGATGTAGGATAAAAATGTCATAGCTTATGCCTCGCGTCAATTAAAGGTGCATAAGAGGAATTATCCAACGCATGATTTAGAGTTGGCAGCAGTAGTGTTTGCTCTTAAGATATGGCGGCATTACCTCTATGGTGTTAAGTGTGAAGTTTTTACCGATCATCGTAGTTTGCAACACGTGTTCACTCAAAAGGATCTGAATTTGAGACAACAAAGGTGGATGGAGTTACTTAAAGACTATGATGTGACCATTCAATACCATCCGGGCAAGGCTAATGTGGTGGCAGACGCTTTGAGTCGAAAAGCAATGAGTATGGGTAGTTTAGCTTGTTTAAGTATAACCAAATGACCTTTGGATAAAGACATTCAGATCTTACAGTCTAAGTTCATGCAGTTTGGCATCTCAGAAAGAGGTTGGGTATTAGCTAGTATTGAAGTAAGGGCCACTTCCATTGAGGAGATCAAGGACAAACAATTTGAGGATAAGAAATTCGACGAACTTAGAAAGAAGACTACAATTGGTAAGGCATAAGAGACCAATGTTAATGTGGATGGTGTGCTCAATTTTAAAGGGAGAATATGTGTTCCTAGAGTAGATGACTTTATTGAGAAATTGTTGGCACCGTCTCATGGTTCGCGATATTCTATTCATCCGAGTGTGACCAAGATGTACCGAGAGTTGAAGCAAATTTATTGGTGGCAGGGCATGAAGAAGGATATAACAGAGTATGTGGCGAAGTGTCAAAATTGTCAACAAGTGAAGTATGAACATCAAAGGCCTGCAAGTTGCTTCAAAGAATGCCAACTCCGAAATGGAATTGGGAAAGAATAGCCATGGATTTTGTGGTTGGTCTTCCCAAGACTTTGAGAAAGTTTGATTCTATTTGGGTAATGGTTGACAGATTGACCAAGTTAGCCCATTTTATTCTGGTAAAAATAGATTATAATGCTGAACAATTGGCTAAAGTATATGTGAAAGAGAAAATGAGGTTGCACGGGGTGCCCTTTTCTATAATCTCAATTCATGGTACCCAATTCACATCCAAGTTTTGGAGGAAATTACATGATGAATTGGGCAAATAACTCACTTTTAGTACATATTTTCATCCACAAACAGATGGGCAATCGGAGAGGACTACTAAAGTGTTAGAGGACATGTGTGATTGATTTTGGAGGACATTGGGACAAGTTCTTACATTTGTGTGAATTCTCTTATAACAATAGTTACCACTCTAGCATTGATATGGCACCATTTGAGGCATTATATGGGAGGGGATGTAGATCACCCACAGGATGGTTTGAGGCTGGAGATGTGAAACCTTTGGGGGTTGATTTGTGAAAGATGCTCATGATAAGGTGAGGAGTATTCAAGCTAAGCTTCTAGCAGCAGAGTAGACAAAAGAAGTATGCGGATCATAAGGTAAGAGAAATGGCGTTCCAAATCGGTGAAATCGATCTTCTTTAAGGTATCACCCATGAAAGGAGTGATGAGATTTGGTAAGAAAGACAAGCAAAGTCCTAAATACATTGATCCATTTGAGATTCTTGAATGTGTGTTACTGGTAGCGTATAGATTGGCTTTACCTCATAATTTGTCGGGAGTTCATCCAGTATTTTATGTGTCCATGTTAAAAAGGTATCATGGTGATAGGGATTATATCATTAAGTGAGACTCAATTATGTTAGACAAGTACCTCCAATATGAGGAGGAACCAATTGCAATTCTTGATCATGATGTGTGTAAGTTGATGACCAAGGAAATTAAGTCCGTGAAGGTTCAATGGAAGCATTTTCCAGTTGAGGAAGCTACTTAGGAAACCAAGAGGGACATGCGAGACAAGTATCCCCAATTGTTCATCGACTCAGGTACTACTCGATTCTTTCCTTAGCCTACTTTTGTTAAGTTTTGTCACTCAGGGATGAGTGATGGGTAAATTGGTATCTATTGGAACGACCTGCTCTTGTCGTTATAGAAATGCCAATGGGAAAAATTTAGGGCCAAAAAACTTTTTCATAGTATTTAGATTTTTCCCAACATAGTCCATATTTGGACGAAATTAGAGTCATAAAGGTGTAGGGAAATCTAGTAACAATCAGGTGAATCATTTATGATTTTGATTACATGAGTAGTTAGATAACTCATTAAAAAACTCGTACGACTTTACGAAATTGAATTTAGGCAAGTAAAACTCTCGAAATTGATCTTAGCGTAAAAGGTATTTACTCAGGGTCGTGGGTTAGAGGTGTGTTGAGAAATGGGGATTTTGGAATTATTAAAATAGCTCATTGGTTCTTGCTAGCCGCTTTGGCGCTAGGTTTTGCCGCTCTGGCGCGGCCCTGAAGTGGGATGAGGGTCGCTGTAGTGGGCCAAACGCGACTTAAAGACGCAAATAAACCCCTAAACGACCTTATTTGGCACTTTATGAATTTTAGAGCTAAAGAACGAACCCCAGGCGACTCCTACCCATTTTCCACCATTCTTGATGCTAAAGGTAAGTTTTTCACTCCGCGAATCTATTTTTTGATCCGTAGAACGTAATAGAATGGGTAAATATCGATGGGGGAGGGTTTTGATATAGATTCTATGGTAGAAACAACCTTAATTTGGATAATTGGGATCATGAGATTGATTTAGAGTTCATAGAATTGTTAGTAATTTCGGTAATTAGTGATTCCTTATTGATTCTCGTATTGTATTGATTGTTTGTAGACCAAAAACAAGCGGAACAAATCCAGAAAGGGAAGGATCAAATTTCTTAGGGTTTCAAGCTTGTTTCGAAGTAGGTGATGGTTGTGGTTCTATGATTGTGTAATGTATGTTTATTCTTGCTTCATTATGATACATGCATGTATATGAATGTTGCATTATTGATCACACTTGTTGTAAATGAGATAGATGAATTATCCTTTCCATGAAATCATGACTGAAATGTATGATCTTGAGGATATACTTGTGATTGTGATTGTGGTGTATTGAATGGATCGGTTGCCACGTTCCCGGATAAGTAACTTGGATCGGTTGCCACGTTCTAGCATAATTATGAGATCGGTTGCCATGTTCCGGCATAACATTGGATCGGGTACCATGTTTCGATATGCTAACTGTTTGGGTTTGGGTTCCATGAGAGGACCAATAATGTGATATAATTATGTATCTTAAGAAATGCTGATCGTTGTTCATAAATGTTGATAATATTGTATATGTTAGATATATGCATGTGATTACATTATTGTGATGACTTATATATGTTGCACTAGTGGGATAGTCGCATGATCCTACCAGTACATTGTGGTTGTGTACTGATACTGCACTTGCTCTTTCTTTGTTTAGTATTGGGCATCTTCAAGCGGCTATTGATAGACCTCGCTTAATAGATCAATGATCGTTCAAATTCAAGGGTGAGCCAATTCTTTCGGGCTACCATGGGTTCTCTTTTATCCATGTCCATCATTTCCTGACTTAGACTATGTTCTAGTTAGTTGATTAGTTCTTTATATTGGGGTTGCATCCCTTCTTTTTTAGACTTAGTTCATTGTTAGATGTTTGGGTACATTGACTTTTAGGTTCTAGGTTATTTCTTCCGGATTGTTTAGTTTTTGTTAGACTTTTGTTGGATTTTATGGGAACTCCCTATTTATTTCCTTAGTATTTGACTTGCTTCATATACTTAAATGTCTTAGTTTTAGATTAGTTGCTAGGTTTGGGTTGTAGTAGTGGTTCTCCGACCGGAGTGTTAGTGTGGGTGCCAATCACGATGGTCTGGGTCGTGATACTTATATACACATAGTTTAAGTTGTATTTTCATATACAAGCAGAGTTTATTTGGTATCCTTACATTAAAACTGAGTTGCTTTCTACTATTTTAAAAGTTTTCCATATATTGCATATGTATTGTTGCTTTATATTGAGTTGAGTATCCAAAATGGAGTATCGAGACTTGAGTACCCATAGTTGAATATCTTATCATTGATTGAACCTTATTTCACTTAGTTGAATACCTAATCATTGAGTTGAACTATATCTCTTTGAGTTTAGTTAAGTTGAGTGAGTTGAGAAGAGGTAAGTATGTTTCTTTCCCACCAGTTCAAGCTTATGTTTATGCTGTATAATTTCCCTTACATGCTCGTACATTCCATGTACTGAGCCATTTGTCCTGCATCGTTTCATGATGCATATACAATTATTCAGGGTCATCAATAGGAGTTTTGTGGATACCACATGGAGTTCGAGTTAGCTATGGTGAGACTCCTTGCTTTCGGAGGATTTCATTTACTTTTTAATTTCGTCAGGATGTTGTGGGTCTTGTCTCGACTTCTATCATTGTCATTTAGAGGCTTCATAGATAGATAGTAGAGTTTGTGTCATTTATCTTGTTAAATGTTTTAAAGACTTGAGTTTCCTAGTTTTGGCTAGTTAAATATACAAATATGTTCTGAGTTAATTATTTGAGTTTCAATTAATTTATTCAGTTTTAAGATTTTGTATGCTTGAGTTAGTCTTTGACTTGTAGCAGCCAGAATGAGGGTTCGCTTAGGGACCAACAATGGTTCTCGAGTGCCAGCCACGTCCAGGGTGTAAGCTCGGGTGGTGAAAAATATCTTTCATGTTCTGCTGATGAAGTCAAAATGGTGGTTTTTAAGCTCAATAAAAATAGTTTCAATGTACCAAATGGTTTAAATGACCATTTTATCAATTACGTTGGGAGATTATTGGTGACAATTTCGGTATAGTGGTGATTGAGTTCTTTAATGGATATATCCTTCCTAAGTCCATTACTCACACAGAATTGATAGTTATACTAAAAAAAAAAGCTAATTCAAACCTTTTATAAGGCCTATCAGTCTAAGATTTTTTTTAATATATATTGATATATGATAGACTATGAGCTTTACTATCCAAACTAATCCATCAGAATTAGTCAGGATTTGTAAGAAGGAGATATGTGTCATAAAATATTTCATCAGCCTAGAAAATCATTTCAGATATAAAATAGAGGTAAGCAATTTAATATTGTTTTCAAGTTGAATATGACAAAAACTTATGACCGAGTAGTGGAGAATTTTCATAAAGGTGCGAGAAAAATGGGCTTCAATTCTATGAAAATAAATAAGTTGTGGAAATTATTAGTGAGTGGTCACGCCCCGAGGCTACCCCTTGGACGCAGACACGGGACCTAGGATAACGAATGACTCCAAGCTAACCCTGCAAGCATATCATAAGCATACTGAATAAACTGAAGTAAAGAAATACTTGCGGAAGCTAAATCATAAGATAATCTGAAATGATGGGGAATGCCCATATAGTAAATCTGAATATAAGAAAACTTGGAGTTTGAATACAAATGTAAACTCAAACTCTAACACTATAACTGAATCTAACTATGTTTGAAATAAGCCTCTAAACAGACTAGAAGTGTTGGGATATGCCCCAACTAAATCTTGGAAAAACTAAAACAAAAACTAAAATGGAAAGATAGCATGTCCACTGTCCTCGAAGAATGAGGACTCACCACTAATCCTGCTGAACTGAGATTGGGAACTGATCTATGCGTATCTGACTGCTGAGGACTTGAACCTACATCACGAGAATATGTTGCGAAGAGTGTGCGTCAGTACTTGAAAGGTACTGAGCATGCATGATAGAATAAAGTTGAACAATAACATAACTGAACCAAAGCATAAATAGCAAGGATATAATCTGAACATGATAAGGATACTGAAAATATTGTACATGACTAAACTAAATGCAATGGCCAAGTGTATATCATGCTGAAACTGAAATCTAAACTAAAACTGATAACATGGTCAATGCAATAGAATCTGATTGTCAGGGAGCTACTAATAACCGACATAAAACAACATGAGCTAAATGTGGAGTCCGATGTATACGCCCTATCGAGAGGACCTACTATACCCTGCCAGAAGTATATAGGCATGATTGGAGTGATCAGTAAAATGTAATGCCCAACAGAGCGGACTTAACCTACGCGGCACGTAATTTCGAGACTTGAGGGTGATAGACCGTCATCCACTCGGTATTAAGCTGCTCCCATTTGAATATGTATTTAACAATTTATGACTGAATTTATGTAATACTGGATAGCCCAAAATATTGGCATACAAATGAGAATGAAGCATTACTATACTGATAATGAAACATTCCAAAACTGAGGCATGTATGTATATATCTGAAATAACTGACCTAGCATGTGTAATTCATGAACTAAAAGAACTACATATCTAGGGTTCTGAATTTATGGATGAATCTGGGCAAAAACAATACTACAACATGATAATTTGATTAGGAACATTAAAATAACTAATTCATAATAATCTGCTGAAATTCTAAAAACCCTATGTCTAGATAATATGGAGGGAATCAAGAATCTGACGGAATTCTATGGACCTAATGGGTGAAACGAACCCACTAGTGAAAACCCACATACCTGGTGACGAATTCCACGGAGAAATCTTTTGATTTCGGGGCTAGAACTGATGGAACCTTGTTGCATTCTTGAGCTAGGTTTCTTGACTTCTTTCTCCTCTCTACATTCTAATTTTCTAATTTGTGGTGAAAGATCTGACTTAGGTATGTTCTAGTATGTTTACTAGGCTAAAACTGACCAAAATTACGTAATTTAGGGGTTAAATGACTAGATTAGGGGTCCAACATCTAGGGAAAACACCAATATGACCCTGACTTAAAAGTTGCCGGGACTAACCGACGGACCTGGTCCACCCTATGGTCTGTCCTGGTCAGCCGTTGTTTGGCTTCAGAGGATGGGTTCTGCAGACCACGTTCCACATACCATGGTTTAGCCTACAGTCCGCAGGTCATGGCCATGGGTCGGGATTTTTTTCTTCTGCGGACCACGTTCTACGGACCTGGTCCACGGACAGTGATCCCACCTTCTCAATTTTTTTTTCTTTGGACCACATTCCACGGACCGTGGTCCAACCTACGGTCCGTTGGTGGCACCTGTACTTCTGGAAATTTTCATTATGGTAGTTCTAGCATATGGGGTGTTACATTATCTCCCCCTTGGGAATATTTGTCCTCGAATGAAGACTAAACTAGTTG
This sequence comes from Solanum stenotomum, assembly GCF_019186545.1. Taxonomy (NCBI): domain Eukaryota; kingdom Viridiplantae; phylum Streptophyta; class Magnoliopsida; order Solanales; family Solanaceae; genus Solanum; species Solanum stenotomum. The sequence goes on from NC_064286.1 coordinate 24,332,726, forward strand.
AAATGGAGGGACAGAGCTGCAAACCCTACAAGTACGTACTGGAAATTGATTTCTGACTGAACTAAGTTTCAAGAACATGTAAATACGTTGAAGAGGCAAGTACACACTAAAGGAACATGATACAAAGACTGAATCTGCACATGAATGACTGAAAAACTTAAGAGGAACTATTACCTCAAGCGGGAGTGGAATTGGAAGGAAAAAGGTGAAGATACTTGGCCTTTATGGCTGCTTCTGCTTCCCAAGTAGCTCTCTCTACGGACTGACTCCTCCACAAAACCTTGATTAAAGCAACTTCTTTGTTTCTCAACCTTCAAACCTGACGATCAAGGATTTCAACTGCTACCTTTTCATAAGTGAGACTATCCTTCATAGCCACGCTTTCTAAAGGTACAATAGATGTCGGATCACCCACACACTTCTTCAACAAGGAAATATGAAAGACTGGATGGACTGCTGCTAGTTCTACTGGCAACTCTAACTCGTAAGCCACTTTACCAACTCTTTTCAAGATCTTGTAAGGGCCTAAATATCTAGGACTAAGCTTCCCTTTCTTGCCAAATCTTATTACCCCTTCATAGGTGATACTTTCAAGAAAACTCAATCATCAATTTGGAACTCCAAGTCCCTTCTCCTTACATCTGCATAGGATTTGTAATGACTCTGGGCTATCGTAAGTCTATCCATGATGAGCTAAACTTTTATTATGGAATCATGAACCGAATCTGGCCCTATCAAGGCTGCTTCACCTACTTCAAACCAACCAACTGGAGATCTACATCTACGTCCTTACAATGCCTCATAAAGGCCATATGAATGCTGGAATGGTAACTATTATTGTTGGAGAACTCTATAAGAGGAGGATGATCATCCCAACTACCCTTGAAATTGATCACACAAGTTCTCAACATGTCTTCTAAGGTCTGAATGGTTGGATCTGCCTGACTATTCGTTTGTGGATGAAATGTTGTCCTAAGATTAACCTGAGTACCGAGACATTTCTGAAATGACTTCCAGAAATAAGGGGTCAACTGAGGACCTCTATCTGAAATGATAGACAAAGGAACCCCATGCAACCTGACTATCTCATTAATATAAAGCTTGGTGTAGTCCTCCGCTGAATCGGTAGTCTTAACAGCCAAAAAGCGCACGGACTTAGTAACTCTGTCAACTATCACCCAAATGGAGTCATGATATCTACGAGTACGAGGCAAACCTGTAATGAAGTCCATGTTGATCACTTCTAACTTCCAAGTAGGAATGTTGATCTCTTGAGTCATACCTCCTTGTTTCTGATGTTCTACCTTCAGTTGCTGACAGTTGGGGCACTTGGCCACAAAATCCATTATATCCCTTTTCATACCATTCCACCAAAAGACTTCCCGCAGATCATGGTACATCTTAGTGGCACTTGGATGAATAGAATACCTGGAGTTACGAGCTTCTGCAAGAATTTGTTGTCTTAACTCACCCACCTTAGGAACACATAATTGACCCTGATAGCGAAGCACACCATCTTCCCCTTGGGAGAAAACCTCAACACTTTGCTGATGGACTGCACCCTTTAGTTGAAACAATATAGGATCACTGTTTGGTTTTTCTTTAACCTCCACTACAAATGAAGATTCTGCCCCATTTTGAACTGTTACTCCACCATCTGATATGCTCCTAAGACGAACTCCTAGGCGACCAAGTCTATGAACATCCTTTTTTAGTTCCTTTCTTTCTTCCTCAACATGAGCTACACTGCCCATAGATATTCTACTAAGAGCATTTACTACTACATTGGCCTTACCAGGATGGTAATTCACACTCATATCATAATCCTTGAGGAACTCAAGCCCTCTCCTCAGGCTAAGATTCAACTCTTTCTGAGTAAACACATACTAAAGGCCCTTATGGTCTTTGAATACATCTACATGAACACCATACAAGTAATGTCTCCAAATCTTAAGTGCAAACACCACTGCTGCTAGCTCGAGGTCATGAGTCAGATAGTCCTTCTCATATACCTTAAGTTGTCTAGAGGCGTAGGCTATAACCTTACCTCGCTGCATCAACACACAACCTAAGCCGACTCTAGATGCATCACAATATATATAATAACCATCTGAACCCTCTGGTAGAGTCAAAACATGAGTTGTAGTCAACCTAGTTTTTAGTTCTGCAAAGATCTTCTCACAATCATCTGACCACTGGAACTTAACCTTCTTTTGCGTCAACTTAGTGAATGGAGAGGCTATGGAGGAAATTCCTTCCACGAACCTCCTGTAATAGCCAGCCAAACCCAAGAAACTTCTAATATCTGTAGGAGAGGTAGGTCTGGGCCATTGTTTCACTGCTTCTATTTTCTGAGAATCCACTTGAATCCCTTCGCTAGACACTGTATGCCTAAGGAAAGCAACTGACTACAACCAAAACTCACATTTGCTAAACTTAGCGAATAAATGGCAATCTTTGAGAGTTTGTAGGACAACCCTCAAATGATTTGCATGTCCTTCCTCATTCCTAAAGTAAATGAGGATATCATTAATAAAGACGATAACGAATAAGTCAAATACAGCTTGAACACTCTATTCATCAAATCCATAAAAGCTATAGGAGCATTGGCTAGTCCAAATGACATAACTATAAATTCATAATGACCATACCGAGTTCCGAAGGCTGTCTTCGGAATGTCACTATCTCTGACTCTGAGCTGATGATAACCGGATTGAGGTCTATCTTTGAGAAATGACTAGCACCCTGAAGTTGGTCAAACAAGTTATCAATCCTAGGGATGGGTACTTATTCTTGATTGTGACTTTTTTCAACTTCCTATAATCGATGCACATTTTGAGAGAACCATTTTTCTTCTTCACGAGCAACACTGGTGCACCCCATGGGGAAATACTAGGTCTGATAAAGCCCTTATCTAGAAGGTCCTTCAACTGCTCTTTCAATTCCTTAAGCTTGGTTGGAGCCATTCGGTAAGGAGGAATAGAAATAGGCTGGGTATCTGGAAGGAGATCAATTCTAAAGTCGATTTCCCTTTCGGGAGGAACTCAAGGAAGATCTTCTAGGAACACTTCTGGGAACTCATTGACCACTAGAACTGACTTAAGAGTTGGGGTTTCAGAGCTTGAATCCTTAAACCGAACTAGATGATAGATATACCCCCTAGAAATCATTATTCTGGACTTAAGGTAAGAAATGAATCGACCCATAGGCGCTACACTACTACCCTTCCATTCTAAGATTGGTTCGTCTGGAAACTGAAAATGAATGACCCTAGTTCTACAATCGACTGAGGCATAGCAGGAATGTAACCAATCCATGCCTAGAATGATATCGAAGTCTACCATTTCTAGTTCTATATGATCTGCTGAGGTGACTTTCTGGGAGACTGTGACATGGTAATTTTTGTATACCCGTGTAGCTATGACTGGTCACCGACTGGAGTAGAGACTGATAAGGGTTCTGAGAGAATTTATGGACTAACACTGAAGCTTACTGCTATATAGGGAGTTACAAAAGACAAAGTAGCCCCTGTTGTCTTTTCACTGAGTGAACCATATGTGAGCAACATCCTTAAGCTGGTAGGATGCAAACTCAACCCTACCATTACCAACCATTTGCATCACTCCATTGATTTTCTTAACCTTATCAATGAAGTTATGTGGGTCCTCACCAGCTTGGGACCCTAAAAACTCAAGAGGAATCATCCTTACGAAATCTCAAACCCTAGCTGCCACTGATCCACCATTTCTATTAGTAGGAACTAGAACATGTTGATTGTTCTGGTTGGTCATATTCTGAGCCAAAACCTGAATCGTATTCTGAAACTCTGCGTTCGAAACCTCATGGTCTGGGACTAGAGAAACTGCGTTAGAATTGCGTGCATTAGTAGTCCATGTGTAAGCTCAATGAGGAGACATGATCTTAAGTGCATAACGATTGATTAGAACTAGGAAATTGGATCATACCTCACGTACAATAAGAGTAACAAAGAGAGTGAAGTTTTCTTAAAATACTGTGTAGCCTCCCTCTAATTAGATGTAGTGCACTTCACACCCATGAAAAGGACTCTACTTAGTACGTCTTTCAGACATCCTAGGAAACTTAAACATAGTGCTCTAATACCAAGTCTGTCATGCCCCGAGGCTACCCCCTGGACATGGACACGGGACCTAGGATCACAGATGACCCCAAGCTAACTTTGATGCCATATCATAAGCATACTAAATAAACTGAAGTAAAGAAATATTGTGTGGAAGCTAAATCATAAGATAATCTTAAATGATAGGGAATACCCATATACTAAATCTGAATATAAGAAAACTCAGAGTTTGAATACAAAATAAAAGTCAAACTCTAACACTATAGTTGAATCTAACTATGTATGAAATAAGCCTGACTAGAAGTGCTGGGAGATGCCCCAGCTAAATCTATGAAATGCTGAAACTAAAACTAAAAAGGAAAGATAACACGTCAACTGTCCTCGAATAGTGAGGACTCACCACTGATGTTGCTGAACTGAAGGTCGGGAACCGATCTATGCGTGATCTGACTGCTGAGGACCTGAACCTACATCACGAGAAGATGTAGCGCAGAGTATGTGTCAGTACTTGAAAGGTATTGAGCATGCATGATAGAATAAAGCTAAACAATAACATAACTGAACCAAAGTATAAATAGAAAGGATATAATCTATACATGATAAGGATACTGAAAATATTGTACATGACTAAACTGAATGCAATGACCAAGTTTATAACATCCTGAAACTCAAATCTGAACTAAAACTGATAACATGGTCAATGCAATAAAATCTTATTGTAAGGGAGCTACTAATAACAGACATAAAACCACATGAACTAAATGTGGAGTCCGATGTATACTCCCCATCGAGAGGACCCAATATACCCTGCCATAGGTATAAAGGCATGACTAGCATAGTCACTAAAATGTAATGCCCAACAGAGGGGACTTAACCTACGGGGCACTTAGTTCTGGGACTTGAGGGTGACTAACCCTAGTCCACTAGGTATTAAGCTACTCCCATTTGAATATGTAATTAACAATTTATGACTGAATTCTGTAATATTGGATAACTCAAAATACTAGCATGCAAATGAGAATGCAACATTAATATACTGATAATGAAACATTCGAAAACTAAGGAATGTATGTATATATCTGAAATAATTGACATAGCATGTGTAATTCATGAACTAAAAGAACTACATAGCTAGGTTTATGAATTTATGCATCAATTTGGGCAAAAACGATACTACAACATGATAATTTGATTAAGAACATTAAAATAACTAATTCATAATAATCTGCTGAAATTCTAGAAAACCTAAGCCTAGATAATATGGAGGGAATCAAGAATTTGACGGAATTATATGGACCTAATGGGTGAAAGGAACCCACTAGTAAAATCCCACATACCTGGTGACGAATTCCACGGAGAAATCTTTCAATTTCGGGGCTGGAACTGATGGAACCTTGTTGCATTCTTGAACTAGGGTTCTTGACTTCTTTCTCTTCTCTACATTCTAATTTTCTAAGTTTTGGTGAAAGATCTGACTTAGGTATGTTCTAGTTTGTTTACTAGGCTAAAACTGACCAAAACTACGTAATTTAGGGGTTAAACGATGTAGTTTAGGGGTCCAACGCATAGGGAAAAGACCAAAACGACCTTGACTTAAAAGGTGTCGGGACCAACCGATAGACCTGGTCCACGGACCGTGGTCCACCCTACGGTCCGTCCTGGTCAGCCGTCGTTCGGCTTCAAAGGATAGGTTTTGCGGACCATGTTCTATGAACCGTGGTTTAACCTACGATCCATAGGTCCTGGCCGTGGGTCAGAGTTTTTCTTTCTACAGACCACGTTCCATAGACCGTGGTCCAACCTACGGTCCATAGGTGGTCTTCGTCAGTGGCACGTGCACTTCTTGAAATCTACATTATGGTAGTTCTAGCATATGGGGTGTTACATTATTAATTGGTATTATGTATTGATTAATAGTCATGCTTATGATTTTTTTTTCACTATAATAGAGGGGTAAAACAAGAAGATTCCTTATCTCCAATCTTATTCATTTTATCTGCTGAGAAATTTTTTAACGGATTTAAATGTTTTTTTAAACAAACCGTTTAAGAGCTCTGTGTTACCTAAATGGAGTGAGAACATTAATATGATACTATTATTTTTGCCTTTGCTGACAAAACTAGTGTTCAATTGATCATGAAAATCACTAGTGATTATGAGAGACATCTGTACAAGGTAAATAAAGAAAAAAGCTCATTTTATGTTTTTCATTGTTAGGAATATCATTCAAGATATATATAGAAGATTATACATGTTGTAATAAAGATATTTTCCATCTTTAATTTATTTTGGTTGTCCCATTATACATGCTAGGAAAAGAAAGACATTTTTTTCAACTTATACAAAAGGTATAGAGTAAGTTGCATATTTGGAAAGAGAAATTATTCTTCTTAAATGATAAATATGCGCTCATTAACAATGTTCTGTAAATTTTACCTATTTATTTTCTTTCTTTCATCACACCTCCTAAGTGTGAAATTTATGATTTGCGTAGATCATTTGCAAGCTTTCTTTGGAACTTTAAAGAAGATGAGAGGAGTAAACATTGTGTTTCATGGTCTGATTTTTGTTTGGCTAAAGATGAAGAGGGATTAGGTTTGAGATCTCTCTTTGATGTTTTCAAAATATTATTTGTTAAGCTTGAGTGAAACTTTAGAATAAAACAACTGTGAGTTCCAATTTTATGTGGAATAAATACTGCCACAGGCATAGACCTCAAGCATTTGAATGGTGCAGCGGGTCACAAACTTGGAAGCTTGTGTTTGAGCTTAGAGGGAACATCGACCGGGAAATTAAGAGTGGTCAGGCTAATGTCTGATTTAATAATTGAACACAATTGGGATCATTGTATTATTATCTTCCTATTTCAAATCTCTTTCAATTGAAAATAGAGGATATCTAACAACTTAGACAGAATAGGGAGTGAAATATTAAAAAATTTACTGCAAATGTTCCTATAAAAAGTCTATCAACACATTCAAGAAAAAGTTGATGTTTTTTTTTATCAAAATTGTTGGGACAAACCTTGGTGGATGGATAACAATTCAAGTAAATTCTCTGTGGCGATATTTGTTGGATGTTGAGGCATAGAGGAGGTTCAAAAGTATTATAAGCATATATGGATCAAATGAGATTCTTTCAAACTTTTTTTCTTCTTCCAGACATTGTGTAAGAAAAGAATTCCTATTAGGACTGCAAGAGTAAGGAGAACGAAAAGTTGTAGTTCTAGAATATAAAAACGGTAAATTAGATATTTGGGAGTTAACTTTTCAAGGGTAATGGATTTAGCCTTTTAAGGCCTTAAGCCTTTAAGTCTTCCATGTACTAGTACTAGTAATCTAGTATATGTTTTATCAAGCCTCAAGGGTCAAGGATTTACTTGGGTCAGGATTATAAGCCCTGAATTTAAATGGGCTTTAAGAGTTTTATCCTAACCCTACCCTAATAACAAATTGGATTGGATCGACCTTATGGGCCAAGTCCATTTTGACAGCCCTAACTGTCTATACCCTAAACCTAGTCTATAAAAGGAAATAAAACGACCTACTTTGAGGGGACTCTCAATAAACAATGGCAGGAGGAATTGCAGTAACATGTAGATCCTTTCTCAAAACTTAAATGCTCACCATTTATTTGTATCCCCGTCTTCCTCGACATTTGAAGGACTAATCTTTAAATCTCCCTCTCGTAATATATTCGAATTATGTATTTTTTTTTCTATTTGAATGAGTTAATTTTATTACATACTTCTTTTTGTTGTTTGTTTAAGAAAGACTTTATTTTCATTTTTAATCAAATGCCTGCAGTAGCTAATCATAATTAACTTCTATGTGTCAGCTTTGTTTTGTTTTGCTTGCCAAATAATTCAAGAATTTGAATTCTCTTTAATTAATTAATGTCTCTGTTATGTGTTTAGTTTCTCGTATTGATTAATATTGAATCATCTTCCAATTAAATTGGTTATTTCTTTCCAATTTGTTGTTGGTAAACTTGAAATAACAGTAAATTTGAGACATTAGTTTGTTAAGTTAGAAATTTTCTAGGCCTCAACTTTAATTAATCACTAATGAGAATAAAGAAAGAAAGAGCGATAAAATCAACTGTCTCAGTTTATTAAAATAATCTATCCTAATGATAAGAACTAAGGAGATCATTCATAATATATTGTCTTAACAAAAGTCGCAACTTGGTGCTTATATAAAAACAATCAATAAAATGGGATGGTCGTATTAATATGTCTTGACCCAAAGCCTCTTCAAAATATGATTTTTTCATTCAACGAACATGTAAACTCTATATTTAGGTGTGATATACAAAGCGAGATCAAATTTACTCATCTTTATAAGTGTATGTCGAAGTTGAGGTCGCAACTTTGTTTCTTAGTCAAGAGTCAAGACTAATAAAATTTAACAATTTAAGTGAAACATAGGCAAATGATCTATCTTGAAATAATTTGAAAAACAATTGTTTTAGCACCACATGATTCAGGGATGCCTTATACCTTTCCTAGGTCAATAAAATTCTTTACTCGGTTTTTTGTTTTTGCAGACCGATAAAAGGAATCATTCCTTTTTATTAGAGATTAAAAAAAGTGACTTGAACTATTATAATTCAATTCCAAGTGACAACTATATAAATCAAATATCTCTATTCAATATCATCACTTAAATTGAAAACCCATTTCTTATTCATCTTCGATGATGAAAGAAGAGGTGTGGCAACTAGTAATTAGCTTTCTTATTAACTATTAATTATGAGTCATTATTCAACTAATTGAAACTAGTATAGATAATTCTTATTATTTTTTCTTCAATTAGTTTCTTGTGTCTTATTACTTTTAATAGGTATAGTATGCTTAAAAATACTACCTCAACTATATAAATAAATAAGTTAACTATTTTTTCATGGAAACAACACATTTTATTATTTTTATATAGATTGTATCGGTTAAACTTAAGTGATGACATGTTTCTTTCTACAATCCTGACGTAGCCCATAGTTAATTATGTCGGAATAGGGTTAAATAAGTTAACTTAACACTATGCAAATGTTGCAATAGGGTTCATGTTTTCTTCTTGCTTGTTTGTGAAAACGATTTTGCCTCATATGCATAGTTTCTAAGGAGCCTAAGTTTGAAAAATCATGTTGGGATTGTAAAACTTTGTGATGGAACCAACATGTTTTTGGTGCCATCGCAACCCTAGCACGATCTTTTAAACTCAAGTTCCCCATAAATTATGTATGTGAGGAAAATCCTTTCTACTTTCAGGCAAGTAGAAAATAAATTGAACCTGAAAACAACATCTGCATATTGTTTAGTCAACTTGTCTAACCCCGTTCCGTCGTAGAAATTGACTATGTCAAACATGTTACAACTTGAGGTAGTTGACAAAATCCAACTAATTTGAAATAGTATATGTAATGTAACATCCCGCCTTAGATAGAGCTAAATTTAGAAAATGTTGAATTGGAAATAGCAAAAATCTGGAATTTTACAAGTTATGCTCGAGTTATAAGTTTTGGGTCTACTTCGAACGACCATAACTTTTAGTACAGGATGAGTTAGGTGGTCCATAAGATATCAAATGAAAGGTATTGGAATTCTCTTTCCAACACCACCGAGTTTGCTAATTTTTGAGATATGTCCGTTTGAAGTCGGGCTGTCCAGTTAAGGAAAGTTACCCAAAAATTTGAGGGGTATTTTTGTCTTTTCCTTACCCAATCAGATTAATTCGATTTTTAGTAATATTTTTGGGTCAAATCTGATTTGGGTCGCTTTTCATAAATCAAAATACGCTTAGGGTTTTGAGAGGAGTTCGAGAAGAGGATAAAAATAGAAAAGTTCAAGGCGTTTGTCAAGATTCTTGAGTTTTGTTGTTGATTTTGCCAACTCATAGTGTTGGGTTCATTCACCCACACGCCAATCATATTTTTTAAGCATTTTCGTTCTCAAAATTGAAGGAATTGGGTTCTTGATTAGTGTTCTTGAAATATTGTGTTCGTTCTTGAATTAGGATGGGTTTGATGAGTTCTTGAGATAATGGTGTGGAGTTTAAGAGTTTACAATAATATAGCTATCAACGTTGATAGAACTCTTTCAAAAACAATCAGCTGATACGACTCTTTAATGATATTTTCATGTGATACAATATGTGCTAATAGAGCTGATACTTATCTGCTACAACCGAGTTGGACCCATTTCCGAGTCACTTGAAAACTTTCAGCTTGACATTGGGTTTGTGTCAAATATAAGATTGAACAAACCATGTCCTGCAAAGCATGTCAATGTCTCATTTGAAGTTACCAAACCGTCACCTATTGAGTGTCTGTTAGATCGAGAAAGGTTTTGATGCTTGACAAACAAGGGAACAAATGAAAGGAGCAAGTTGCGTCGACATGTTCCTTTCATATTGTATCCGACTGGGATAAGGAGAACGTCAACCACGTGAATTAGAAGTTATAAAACGGTGGATGGATTGCTATTACTAGCATCTAACACCAACTATTATCATCACCACATTTATAAATTATCTTTATCATCACTAGCGAACATAAATGTTTTATACTTTATCAAACAATAATCTAATTTTATTAAATTCAAATTTTCTAATATTTAATAACTTTTTACCTGATAAATATATATATTTATTATTTTTACAAATAAATAAATTATACACATTCATATGTTGAAAAACAACAATCTTAATCATCTAGTGTTCAGATCTAGAGAAAATATCTTAATATTCAGATTCAGACGTCTTAATTTTAATGAAAACAAATGAGGCCTAAAAGAACAAGAAATAGTGTTTATTTTGAAATAATTTTAGTTTCTAATGTGAATTTGGAGTTTTGGAATAAAAATTTTGAAAACTTGGTAAGTAATTCGTTGTTTTATAACAATGAAATAATGAGCTTATGATTAATACAAAAAAATATTGCATTCTTAACATCCCCGTACGAGAAAAATATGAGGATCACTAATTAATTAAAGGGTTAAACAATGAACAAAAGTAAATAATGATGTTTCTAAGAGTTACTTAATTACTATCACAATTTTAACTAATATGAAATGCACATACGGAAAAAAAAAATTCGATCAACATATCTATTAGAGTCTCATGCTTTTATAAGCATACAAATATAGATATACATATAAGTAGTAAAATATGAGTTCACAATTAAATATTGATGGTATAACTTCGTGCAGGAATGTTTTCAAAACGACAATCATGTGTACATATCCTTCTTAGAAATTCTGAAGATGTACAACAAGAAGCACAACAAGATCATTGATGAAGTCTACAATGAGGTGATAAATAATTTTAAATTTGGATACACAAATATTATTAGATGATCTTCATGTTATAATTTGTGAATATCTTTTTGTTTTATGTCTAGGTTGCTATATGTCGCAATGATCATCCAAATTTACTTGATGATTTCACAACTTTTTTACTAGATTCTTCAATATTTGTCGCATTGGTTAGACATCATAGCAATAAATTACCCATCCTCTTTAATTACTTATAATAATGTTAATGTCATGACTAAAGCTTTGTAATTTTTCTCAAAAAAGTGTTACGGAGATTGGTTGGGTTGTTTGGAATTCTTTTGTAAATTTTATTAGCAATAAATATATTTAAATGGTGTCTTCAATATTATCATCTTCACTTCTACCAAATTAAGAAAAAAAAATCATTCTTTGTTTATCTCCTCATATATATAAGGGAATAATTTTATTGGTATGAAACTGTACTCGCCTCTTCTCCTTCTTGTCCTCTTGTACTTCCGTTCTTCTTATTCTCGTATTTGGAACTGGAACAAGCTCTTCTTTACCAGCCTCTCTTCGTTAGCTTCTTGGTAGGAATTCTAGTTTGTAGTCTTATTGACCTATGAGCTTATCCATGCGGTTATGCACTCTTTGAATCAGAATCCGTTTTCTGAAAGATCCTGGCTTTCATACTTTTGTGGGTCTCTGAGATCATTTCGATGACCTATGTTGAAGGGATATCTATCTAATCCGATCGATTGCATAAAGCCTTTGTTTATTCATATGGAAAGTACTAATGTAACTAAAACAGGGTTAACCTCCTTGTTTGGATTGACTTTTCATTTTTTACTTATAAGCTAAATGTTATAAATTAAAACTTTTAACTAATGACTTAATTTTTAGCAATTTGACTTAAAACAAAGTTCTTATAAACATTTTTAACTCACTCACACCCTCTAATAGTGCTTTAAAACTATTTTAGCTTAAAATAGGCCAATTCAAACAAGTGCTAATTAGGGGTCAATGTAATTGAAAGAAGATTAAATTTGTGCTTCTTTAATAATAATAATAATAACAACAACAACAATAACAAAAACAATAACAACACCAACAACAATAAAAAAATTATGAGGTTTGATATTCCATAAATAATTTTGACAAACATGGTGTATTGATGAATAATTTTTGATGTTAATCCTTGTTTTATGCTTGAGTTTGTTTATGGATGTTAAATTGAGTTGCATAGTTGTTCACTAGTTTTTTCAATCAAAAGAAATATAAATTAGCAAATATTTATTCACTATGTTGTTTGGATTGAATCATTATTTCTTTCAAGTAATTGAAAGAGCTTTTTGAAATTATCTATTGAATCAAAATGAGATTTTATTTTCTCTAGACTATCCCTTAACGGTTTTTCTCACACACATTCATTAATGGCTATGTAATTAGTTTATTCAAGGGAGGCAGGATTTAATCAAAAGATATTAAATAAAAACTATAATGTCCCAATCCATTAGTGATATATTTTGCTTTGGGCCTAGGCCTGCACGATTTAAAACGCATCACTAGTTGATAAAGTTTGTTTATTTATATACCCAACATCTTTCCTATATTTTTATCAGTATGAGACTTCTTATCTTATTTTTGGGTGTCACACACACCCCTTTATGGAATCAGCGTCCTCGCTGAGGTTGCCACACCACTTGGAATTTGCCTAGACTCAGCACTAATATTTACCTTGCCTTATTGAAATTTTTCTAAACTCAGTTGAACTCTGGCCCACATCGATAATGCTGACATAGGAGTGACTCTAAGACCACTTGTAATGGCCAAATTCGCTAGTGACATTGTCCGCTTTAGACCTAGGCCCGCACGACTATAATTGTGTCACTATTTGGTAAGGTCTGCTTACTTATATACCCAACATCTCTCTTATGTTTCATCGATGTGGACTTCTTATCTTAAGTTGTGGTGTCACAATTTTAAAAATATTTGATAGAATTCTTATTAATCAAGCTTTTATGCACCATTTCTTCTATCTTGTAGTAATCAAGTTTCTCCTAGGAGAAGACCTATTAGATTTTTGAAATATTGAGTGAAAGATCATAATTTTAGAAAGGTTGTTGTGACAGAGGCTTGGAAGTTTATTTACTCAGAAGATGTCTTTCTAAAGTTGAAGTTGAAGATGAAGAAGACTAACGTTACTCTTACTAAATAGAGTAAAAGAACCTTTGAGAATATTTTGATGAAATAAATATAAAGGAGCATATACTAAAAATAAAGGAGGGTTTATTTAAAGAATTTCTTAGATTTGAGAACATGATGTGTTGGAATAAGCTCATGCTGAATTGACTCGTTTCTTCAAGATCAATTTCACAGAGAATTTTGATGTCATTAAAGTATCTTTATTAAAAATGGTCCAAAATTAATAATTGAGGAGCTGATTTACTTAATTTTACTGAGAATTTTCAGCGTATTTGCATGTCCTTGGAACTTAGTTCAGTCAGATTTCAATTTCCAGTATTTAGTGGTAGGGTTCGCAGCTCTTTCCCTCCATATTCAGCTACTTTAGTCTTCATTTAAGGACGAATGTTCGCAAGGGGGAGATAATGTAACACCCCGTATGCAAGAAGACCAGATTGCAAAAAAATTAGAAGTTGTAGGTGCCGCCAACGTTGCCACCTACGGACCGTAGCGTGACCCATGGACTGTAGGTAGGTGTCCGTGGTTAGCCACCTGCATCTCCCTCCCAGAACCCAACACAAATTCATCTAAGGGTCGACCTATGCCAAGACCTACAAACCGTAGGTGGGACCATGGTCCATGGTCCAGGCCGTGGTTCAGACCCCCAGATTTAATCTCTCTGAAAGCCAAACGACAGTTTATAGGACGGACCGGAGGCCAGTCGACGGTCCATCGGTCAGGTCCGTTGGTTGGTCCCGACAGCTTTTAAGTTAAGGTCATTTTGGTCTTTTTCCTATGCATTGGTAACCTAAAATACGCCGTTTAACCCCTAAACTATGTCCTTTTTGTCAGTTTTAGTCTAGTAACTTAATTAGAACTTGCCCTAGTCAACTCATTCTCCATAAATTCAACAAGTTGAATGAAAAGAAGGAGAAAGAATCGACCAAACCCTCTCCAAGAACGCATCAAAATTTATTCAGTTCCAGCCTCGATATCAAAAGATTCTCCATGAATTTAGCCACCAGGTATGTGGGATTCCACTAGTGGGTTCCTTTCACCCATTAGGTCCCTAGAATTCAGTCAGATTCTTGATTCTCTATATCATGTTTAGACCTAGGGTTTCTAGAATTTCAGATTTATGTTGTGATTCAGTTGTTAGACTAATCCAAATCAGGTTATCATGTTTTCGTAGAATTTTTGCTAAGTTCTTTGCATGAAACTCAGAACCATAGCTATGTAGATTCGTTTAGTTCATGAATTACACATACTAGAGCAGTTTATTCAGATATACATGCCTCAGTTAAGAATGTTTCATTATCAGTACATTAATGTTGCATTTTCAGTTAGCATATCAGTATTTTGAATTATTCAGTATTACAGAAATTCAGTTATAATGTGTTATTTACATAATCAGTTGGGAGTAGGCTTTATACCGAGTGGACTACGATCAGTCACCCTCATAGTCCCAGAACGACGTGCCCTCGTATGATAAGTCCCCTCTATGGGCAACATATTGCTACTTTCAGTCTTTCAGTTTTAGTTTTGCTAGAGTTAGCTTGGACATGTCAGAGCATCTCTAGTCATTTAGAGGCTTTTATTCAGACATAGTTTAGATTCAATTTTTAGTTTGAGTTTGATATTTCCGTTGTCATTAAACTCAATTATATATATTCAGACTTAGAATGGGTATTCCCCATCATTTCATTTTATGTCATGTTTTAAGCATCCGTATAGAATTATCTTATTTCAGTTATCTCAGTATGCTTATGATATGCTAGCAGGGTTAACTTGGGGTCACTCGTGATCCTAAGTCCCATGTGAAAGTCTAGGGGGTAGCCTCGGGGTGTGACAAACTTGGTATCAGATCCCTAGGTTCAAGAGTCCTAGGATGTCTGAAAAGTGGCACTAAGTAGAGTCCCTTTCATGCGTGTGAAGCGCGCCACCTACGAGGGGGAGTCTATGAAATATTTTAGGAAAACTTTCACTTTCATGATATTCTTATCGTGTGTGGGTATGAACTTCTTTCTAATCCATCGTTATGTATTTTCATATCATGCCTTCTCATAGAACTTTGTCATGACCCGAGCCTACACCCCAGACGTAACACAGGGTATAAGACTCCGAAGAGCCTCATACAAGCCACATAGCATTCATAACATAAGACAAAAGAAAATGGTACGGAATTTAAAAATATTTTTCCGTACAATCGAAGTCTTTAGTTAAAAACAGCGGAAGTCTAACTTTGTCTCACACGGACATCTAATACAACTTTTAAAAACTAATAGAGTCACAACCCTTCAGCATAGTCCGAAACATAAAATGACATGAAAGAAACTAGAAAAAGAACAACTCTCATCCTCGAACTATGAGAACTACCACTAGCTTTGGAGAATAGGAAATCAAAGCTTTGAACCTTAGAAATCACCTTAAGATCCGGAACCTACACTTTGTAAAAATGTAGAAGAAATATGGGTTAGCACAAGAATGCACTAAGTATGATAGCTATTCAAAAATCATGCTAAAAGGACATTTTGGTTGAAAACCATGCATTTAACAAGTTCAAGAATCATTATGCATTTCTAGTATAAACACATAAGACATAAGAATATTCATCATGTAAGTCATTATAACACATTAGAACTATCATCTTAAGTAACCCTAAGTTATACTTGTGCAATGTAGGAATGGCATCCCATAATACCATTCATACTAGTACCGCTTTGAGGTCACTATAACATACTTACCATTCTTCATTCTCATCTTTAGCCAATACCCATAGATAAGGAACCTTCTCATTTAATAAGTCATGACAATGAAAGCAACTCATAGCAACAATCCAAGTTAAGCATTCATCATTTCATTTAGCCTTTAAATCAACATTCTAATTAGCATCATTATAAGCACATTCATTTCATTAGACATTATGAAAGTCGAGACACACCATAGCCACTCTCAAAGCCTACTCGTTTAATGCATGAATAGCATCCCATGCTACCGCCCACACTTCATAGAACCTCTTGAGTAATCATAGCACATAACTCACATGATGGGAATAATCCCTAACCGACATACACCATGTGAGCAAATCATGGAATCTGGTGCCTCCCACATAGTAAGGGTTGGTATACTTGCCTAAGGTAGAACCGGTAAATTTAGCTTAGCTGGATCTACTAGCTATAACCTATAAGGGCACATAGTATGGGATATAGAATGTGTTCATAGAAACCCAGCCTAACATCGGGAGAGCTTCCACCTTACAATATCCACTCGGTGCTAAGCATTAAATTCCCATAGAGTAGTTCATTCCTTTAACATTGTTACACATGAGAGGGATTCAATTGACCTACCGACCCAAGGTACATTATTTCACACATGAAAGGGTGCCATTAGCCTACCGATTCAAGGTACATTATTTAACACATGAAAGGGTGCCATAAGCCTACCGATTCAAGGTACATTATTTAACACATGAAAGGGTGCCATAAGCCTACCGATTCAAGGTTCATGATTGTCATTCATGGAAGGGTGTCATTAGCCTACCGATCCAAGAAACATCATTAGAAAACTTCATTAATCATTTATGAAAGGGATGCCACCTGGCTTACCGATTCAAAGTTCATTAAGTCAAGATAATTTAGTTATACAAGAAGAGGATGCCCTAAAAGCCTACCAATTCAAGATGTATCATTAAATTGAATAAACTTTTCATAACATGTCATCATCATTCACGAGTGTATAATTGAGAATAAACTTTCAACAATATCACAATTGAATTATATTCATAGTCACATTGCTTTCATTGAAATCACAAAGCATGAATATAAGCATCATGATTATACAATAATCTTCACAATTTTCCCTTCAAGGCCCATGAATCATAATTCACCAACACACTTAGCATTACCACCATTTAGGCACATGAATAATAACATAATTCAAGTAATTAAACTAGTACAAGATCAATTGCATAGTATCCATCTTACTACAATTCACCCATATTACATAGTCATAAATTAGGGTTAAGGCGAATTCATGGATCCATGGGAGAAGTCATATTAAAACCACCATAAAACAGCAATTCAATCATGATATATGTTAATTAAACCATTGAAAACGTTTTTAGAAAGAATCCACGACTTAGAATGAAAACCTTAGGTTTTGGAGAATTTCCAACTTTGAAATTGAAAGTTTGAGGGCTTCAGGAAGAAAGCTTTCCATGAATCAAGACTACCATACCTTAGATGAATAAATCCTAGCAAAATCGTGAGATAAATATCCCTTCTTCAAACTCTGACTTGACCTTCTTCAATGGAGTTCTTGGTAGAAAACTTTAGGCGTAAAGGTGGTTATGATTTGGGTAGTTGAGATTTATGAAGTGTAAGGGTTAATTAATAACTTCAAAACCCTTATATAGATCTAAATAAACAATATAAAACAAACTCACTTCAAACTAACATTAAAAAGAATTTACTAAAATACTCTTACCTTGGTCTAGATTTGGCAGCAAAACAGACCCCTATCCACAACCCCCACCTACGGGGCATGGATGGACCCACGAACCATACTGGTCATTCATGGGTCTAGGGCTGGGGTTTGAAATCATGGGGGCGGTCAGGCCATGACCCACGACCCCCACCTACTGGCGTGGGTCTACCTAATGGTCGTAAGTGCCATCGTAGGTGGCCCTTTTTGGGCAGTATTGGGGAGTCTTGGCGGTTAGGATTTAAGGTCCTCCTTAAGGACCCTCGGCTGGTACTTGCGGAGTTCGTACCTTAATGTTTAACCCCTAAACCCCTCAAACTAAGTTTGGGAAACCATTTTACACTTCTAAACTCCACATCAAACTCAAAAACTCCAACGCAAGGCTCTAGTTTCACCTACTAGTTTTTCGGGTGTTACATTATCTCCCCCTTGGGAACATTCGTCCTCGAATGACATTTCTAAATACATCATGGAATTAAAGACTCAAGACTAGCAGCCCATCATGCATGAAACATCATAACAATGCACAAAACAAAGAGGAAACATCAACTTCATCTCAATATACTCAATGCAACACAGGGAAGTAGGAACTACATCAAACAACCCATTATGCATGAAAATTTCAACATTTCTCATTTCATTGGAGGAATTACCTTCTCCAACTCAAAGGATGCTCATCATAACATCATGAAGCAAATTATGCAATTACTCTCAAAAGCACATTTAAACATGTTCAACAATTCATCTCATGAAGCATATAGGTAACTCATACTAAATACACATCAACATGAGGAATGAAAATCATAAAAACTCATTTTCTCATTAAACATGAATTCATCAAGAACATGCATAACATAACGAGACCATGGAAACACATATATCACACATGACTCCAAAACATGAAACATGCCACAAGGAACTCTTTGTCTTAAGCTTGAATAGGAATAGAAGAAAGTGATAAAGGATATCGGAACTCTTAACAACTTTGCCTTCTAAGCATACCATCTCCCCCTTGGGAGTAAATCCATACTAAGGCTAACATCAAAAATAGCATAGGGACCTTAATAAAACATTTACGTCTATAAGAAATTATCAACATACCGGTGCCTTCATCCGGAAGGTACCTTTGTCCTCTCTAGACCAGAGTGCGTAGAAACGACCATAATTTGGAGGAATGGAAACCGTACCATTAGGAAAAGCTTGTTTGGTATCTCTTCCTTTTACTGAAAGTGTAGGGCAATCTTTCACTTGATGATCACTCTTTCCACAACCATAACACCCATTTGTACCAGCTAGGCACTTCCCATGGTGCTTCTTTCCACAATTGGTGCAAGTAGGTTTAGGAAATGGAGACCCACTACCTTTCTCTTGGTTAACCCTACGAGTTGGTTTAGGAAATGGAGACCCACTACCTTTCTCTTGGTTAACCCTACGAGTGGTTGAAGAATCTTTGTTGGAAGATCTCTTTTTGAACCTTGGTTGACCTTGTTCATCAGACCTAGCTCTCTTCATTTCTCTATTCTTTCTCTTAAGTTTAGACTCCTCAATTTGTTGAGAAAACACCATAAGCCTAGAGATATTCATGTACTCATGGAACATTGTTGTACGATATTCTTCCTCAACTAGGTCGAACATACCCATCACAAATTTACTCATCTCATCCCTCGGCTCCGCCACCATAAAAGGAGCATACTTGGACAAAAGGGTAAATTTCAAAGCATACTCTTGGACACTCATGCTACCTTGCCTAAGGTTTATGAATTACTCTACCTTAGCCTCCCTTAACTCATGGGGAAAGAACCTATCAATGAATTCTTTCTTAAACACTTCCCAATTAATAGGACCCGCTCCTACCGGCCTATTTTTCTTCCATTGAGTAAACCAAACTTGAGCTACCTCTTTCAATTGATAAGCGTCTAGTTCCACTTTTTCTACCGAAGTCACCCCCATAGCATCAACTACCTTGGGGATCCTCTCCCACCTTGGAACCAAGAAACACCGGAGGGTTCATCCTAAAAAAATCCCTCAACCTAGAAGTTGTAGTACTCACATTAAAGTTCACATGAGTCCCACCATCCTTATTGGCTTGGGCCGTCATAGCTTGGGCTTGAGTAGTCATGGCTTGAGCCATCATTAGATGAGTCGACCTAACTTCTTCATCCGACATAGCCGAAGGGTTAATCGGAGCTTGGTTCCCTTGAGGAGCTTGGTTCACTTGAGGAGCTTGATTCTCTTGAGGAGCTTCTTCATTGACATTGTTGCCCTTCATTCTCCTTGTGTTAGCCCTTCGTGTATTCATATCCTGAAGACATAAAAGATGGATTAGGAGATGGAATTTGAAGAATTAAACTTTATGGCACAACTTAAGAGTAACAAAAGAAGTGTAGTTTCCTAACATGTTATAGCCTCTCATTCATAAATGTGGCGCGCTTCACACTCATGAACAAGACTCTACTAGACGTGGCTTATGAGACATCACCTTAAAAACCATCCCAACATCTTAGGCTCAAGTACAATGTTTGTCACGACCTAAGCTTACACCCCGGATGTAACACGGTGTACAAGACACCGAGGAGCCTCATACAAGCCTCATAGCATTCATAATATAAGACATAAGAAAATGGTATGGAATTTAAAAACATTTATCCATACAATTGAAATCTTTATTTAAAAATGGTACAAGTCTAACTTTGTCTCACATGGCTATCTAATACAACTTTGAATCAATAATAGCATCACAGCCCTTCAACATAGTCCGAAACATAAAATGACATGAAAGAAACTAGAAAAAGAACAACTCTCGTCCTCAAACCATGAAGACTCACCACTAGCTTCGGAGAATAGTCAATCAAGATTTGAACTTTAGAAATCACCGTAAGATCCGGAACCTACACTTTGTAAACATGTAGAAGGAATATGGGTTAGCACAAGAATGCACTAAGTATGATAGCCATGCAAAAATCATGCTAAAAAGGACATTATTGTTGAAAACCATGCATTTAACAAGTTCGAGAATCATCATGCACTTTTAGTATAAACACATAAGCCATAAGCATATTCATCATGTATGTCATTATAACACATTAGAACCATCATCTTTAGTAACCCTAAGTTATACTTGCGCAATGTAGGAATGGCATCCTATAATACCATTCATACTAAATACCACTTTAAGGCCACCATAACATACTTACCATTCTTCATTCTCATCTTTAGTCAATACCCATAGATAAGGAACCTTCTCATTTAATAAGTCATGACAAGGAAAGAAACTCATAGCAACAATACAAGTTAAGCATTCATAATTTATTTTAGCCTTTAAGTCAACATTCCCATTAACATCATTCTAAGCACATTTATTTCATTAGACATTGTGACAATCGAGAAACACACCATAGCCACTCTCAAAGCCTACCGTGCAATACATGAATGGCATCCCATACTACCACCCACACTTCATAGAACCTCTTAAGTAACCATAGCACATAACTCACATGATGGGAATAATCCCTAACCGACATAGACCATGTGAGCAATTAATGGAATCCGGTGTCTTCCACACCGTAAGGGTTGGTCTACTTGCCTAAGGTAGAACCGGTATATTTAGCTTAGGTGGATCCACTAGCTATAACATATGAGGGCACATAGTTTTGGGATAAGGAAGGTGTTCATAGAAACCCAACCTAACATGGAGAGATCTTCCACCTTACAATATCCACTTGGTGCTAAGCATTAAATTCCCATAGAGTAGTCCATTCCTTTAACATTATTACACATGAGAGGGATGTCATTGGCCTACCAACCCAGGGTACATTATTTCACACATGAAAGAGTGCCATTAGCCTACCGATTCAAGGTACATTATTTAACACATGAAAAGGTGTGTTAAGCCTACCGATTGAAGGTACATTATTAGGATAGCTCATTGAATCCTCCTGAAAGGGTGCCATAATCCTACCGATTCAAGGTTCATCATTGTCATTCATGGAAGTATTCCATTAGCCTACCGATCCAGGATACATCGTTAGAATACTTCATTAGTATTTTATGAAAGAGATGCCACTTGGCCTACCAATTTAAAGTTCATTAAGTCAAGATACTTTAGTTACACACGAAGAGGATGCCCAAAGACAACCAATTCAAGATGTATCATTACATTAAAGAAACTTTTCATAACATGTCATTATCATTCACAAGTGTATAATTGAGAATAACCTTTCAACAATATCACAATTACATTATAGTCATAGTCACATTACTTTCATTAAAATCACAAAGCATGTACATAAGCATCATGATTATACAACAATCTTCACAATTTTCCCTTCAAGGACCATGAATCATAATTAACCAACACACCTAAAATTACTACCATTTAGGCATGAATAATAACATAATTCATGTAATTAACCTACTACAAGATCAATTGCATAATATTAATCTTACTACAATTCACCCACATCACATAGTCATAAATTAGGGTTATGGTGAATTCATGGATCCATGGGAGATTTTAACATAAACAACCATAAAACAGTAATTCAATCATGATATATGATAATTAAACCATTGAAAATGTTTTGAGAAAGAATCCATGACTTAGAATGAAAACCCTAGGTTTTGGAGAATTTCCAACTTTGAAATTGAAAGTTTGAGGGCTTCATGGAAGAAAGCTTTCCATGAATCAAGACTATCATACCTTAGATGAAGAAATCCTAGCAATATAGTGAGAGAAAGGTTCCTTCTTCAAGCTCTAACTTGACCTTCTTCAATGGAATTTTTGGGAGAAAACTTTGGGGGTAAAGGTGGTTATGATTTGGATAGTTGAGATTTATGAAGTGTAAGGGTTAATTAATAGATTAAAAACCCTTATATAGGTCTAAATAAACAATATAAAATGACCTCACTTCAAACTAATCCTAAAAGGAATTTACTAAAATACCCTTACCTTGGCCGATATTTGGCAGCAACACAAGCCCCATCCACGACCACACCTACGGGGCGTGGATGGACCCACGAACCATACTGGTCATTCGTGGGTCTAGGTATGGGACTTGAAATCATGTGGGAGGTCAGGCAATGACCCACTACCCCCACTTACTGGGCGTGGTTCCACCTACTAGTTGTAGGTGCCATCGTAAGTTGCCCTTTTTAGGTAGCCTTGGGCAGTCTTGGGGAGTCTTGGAGGTTAGGTTTTAGGGTGCTCCTCAAGGACCCTTGTTTTTTCCTTGGGGTGGTCGTACCATGACGTTTAACACCTCAACCTAAGTTCAGGAAACCATTTTACACTTCTAAACCCCACATTAAACTCAAAAACTCCAACGTAAGGCTTTAGTTTCACCCTTTAGTTTTCTGTGTATTACAAGCTACCCCAGGAATGCTAATGCATGCAACTCTAACGCAGCTCCTCCTGTCCCAGATCAGGAAGTTTCAAATGCAAAGTTTTGGAATGACATTCAACTGTTGGCCTAAAGTGTAGCTAACCAAAACAATCAGTAGGTTCAAGTTCCTACAAATGGTAATGGTGGATCAGCGGCAGCTAGGATCCATGATTTCCTTAGGATGAACCCACCTGGGTTTCTAGAGTCTTAATTTGGTGAGGAACCCCAAAATTTTATTGATGAGGTCAAGGAAATATTTGGAGTGATGCAAGTGACTTGAAATGATAGGGTAGAATTGGTGACCTACTAACTTAAGGATGTGGCTCACATATGGTTTACACAGTGGAAAGACAACAGGGGTGAGAATGTAGCTCGTATGACATGAGAATGTTTTACCGGAGCTTTTATGGACAGGTACCTCCCAAAAGAGTTGAGGGAGGCTAAGGCTTAGGAATTCATAAATTTGAGGCAAGGTTCTATGTTGGTCCAAGAGTATGGACTCAAGTTCACCCAGCTCTCGAGGTATTCTCCACATATGGTTGCCAGGGCGAAAATAAGTAAGTTTCTATTTGGGGTATTTGACTTGGTAAGAACAGAGTGCAAAAATGTTATGTTGCTAGAAGATATGAACATCTCTAGGCTCATGACTCATGCTCAGCAGGTTGAGGGAGATAAGTTTAGGGAACAGGCAAAGGATAAAACAAAGGCTAGGACAGGCAACTATGAGTACTCTCAGTAGAAATCGAGTGGTGGAAATCGCTGGCAATTTTAGCAAAAATCTTAAGCCCCAGCACCTTCATCAGCTAGTGTTCCATCCTTCAGGTTTTGACAGGATCATAAAGGTAGGGCATCAGGCTCTAAGTCTCAGGGAAGTGTTTCCATTACCAGAACCTACCCACCTTGTCTAAAGTGTGGTATGAACCATTCGAGCGAGTGTCTTGCATGAAAAGATAGATATTTTGGGTGTGGCCAGACTGGTCACAGATTGAGGGATTGCCC
This sequence comes from Solanum stenotomum, assembly GCF_019186545.1. Taxonomy (NCBI): domain Eukaryota; kingdom Viridiplantae; phylum Streptophyta; class Magnoliopsida; order Solanales; family Solanaceae; genus Solanum; species Solanum stenotomum. Next base: position 24,357,141 of record NC_064286.1, read on the forward strand.
TTCTTCTTAACAAGGACAGAGAGGTTAAAATGGTAGGGCTCAGTCTACAACTTAAGTAGCACCAGCAGGTCACCCGACTCAGCAGGGTACTTCAACTAGTGCAAGTGGCAGTCAGCACCAGAACAGGTCGTATGCTCTCCAGGCTCGTTAGGATTAGGAAGATTCTCTTGATGTGGTTACTGCTATGTTGCGAGTCTTTCGTTTAGATATTTATGTTTTGTTAAATCTAGGGGCTACTCTTTCCTTTGTATTTCCTTATATAGCAGTAAACTTCGGTGTTAGTCTTGAAACTCTCTTTGAACCCTTCTCATTATCTACTCCAGTCGGTCACCCAACTATAGCTAGACAGATATACATAAATTGCCCTGTCACAATCTCTCAGAAAGTTACCTCAGCAGATCTTGTAGAGTTAGAAATTGTAGACTTAGATATCATTCTGGTAATGGATTGGTTACATTCTTGTTATGCCTCAGTCGATTGTAGAACTAGGATTGTTTTTTTTAAGTTCCCAAACAAGCCAATCCTAAAATGGAAGCGTAGTAGCTTAGTGCCTATGGGTCGATTAATATCTTACCTTAAGGCCAGAAAGATGATCTCTAATAGGTATCTCTATCATCTAGTTTGGGTTTAGGATTCAAGCTCCAAAACCCCAACTCTTGAGTCAGTTACAGTAGTAAATGAGTTCCCAGATTTTTTTCCAGAAGATCTTCTCGGAGTTCCTCCTGAAAGGGAAATTGACTTTGGAATTGATCTCCTTCCAGATACCCAGCCTATTTTTATTCCTCCTTACAAAATAGCTCCAACTGAGCTTAAGGAATTGAAAAAACAATTGAAATACCTTTTAGATAAGGGCTTCATCAGACCTAGTATTTCCCCATGGAGTGCACCAATGTTGTTCATGAAAAAAAAATGGTTCTCTCTGGATGTGCATTGATTATAGGTAGTTGAACAAAGTCACAATCAAGAATAAGTACCATATCCCAATGATTGATGACTTGTTCGACTAGCTTCAAGGTGCTAGTCATTTTTCGAAGATAGACCTCAGATTTGGTTATCATTAGCTCAAAGTCAGAGATAGTGACATTCCAAAAACAACCTTCAAAACTGGGTATGGTCATTATGAAGTTATAGTTATGTCATTTGGACTAACCAATGCTTCTGTAGCTTTTATGGATTTGATGAACAGGGTGTTCAAGTAGTATTTGGGCTTGTTCGTTATCGTCTTTATTGATGATATCCTCATTTACTCTAGAAATGAGAAAGAACATGCAATTCATTTTAGGGTTGTCCAGCAAACTCTGAAGGATTGCCAGCTATTCGTTAAGTTTTTCAAATGTGAGTTTTGGTTGCAATCTATTGCTTTCCTTGGTCATATAGTGTCTAGTGAAGGGATCCGAGTAGGTTCTCAGAAAATAGAGGTAGTGAAAAAATGGCCCAGACCTACCTCTCCTACAGATATCAGAAGTTTCTTGGGTTTGGTTGGTTATTATAGAAGGTTCATAGAAGGATTTTCATCTATAGCTTCTCCATTGACTATGTTTTTTCAAAAGAAGGTTAAGTTTCAGTGGTCAGATGAGTGTGAGAAGAGCTTCTTAGAACTGAAAACTAGGTTGACTTTAGCTCTTGTTTTGACTCTACCAAAGGGTTCAGATGGTTATGTAATCTACTGTGATACATCTAGAGTTGGCCTAGGTTGGGTGTTGATCAGCGAGGTAAGGTTATAGCTTATGCTTCTAAACAACTTAAGGTGAATGAGAAGAACTATTCAACTGATGACCTCAAGCTTGCATCAGTAGTATTTTTCGTAAAGATTTGGAGACATTACTTGTATGGTGTTCACAGACCATAAGAGCCTTCCGTATCTGTTCACACAGAAGGGGTTGAATCTTTGCCAGAGGAGATGACTTGAGTTCCTCAAAGACTATGATATGAATGTGCTTTACCATCCTGGTAAGGCCAACGTAGTAGCAGATGCTATTAGCAGACTATCTATGGGTAGTGTAGCACATGTTGAGGAAGAAAGGAAAGAACTAGCAAAAGATATTCACTGGCTTGGTCTTTTGGGAGTTTGCCTTATGAGCATATCAGATGGTGGTGTGACAGTCTAGAATTGGTCAAAATCTTCATTGGTAGCGGAGGTTAAGGAAAAATAAGACAGTGTTCCTATATTAATTTAACTAAAGGGTGCAGTTCATCAGCAGAAAGTTGAGGTTTTCTCCCAAGGGTGAGATGGTGTGCTTTGCTACTAGGGTCATTTATGTGTTCCTAAGGTGGGTGAGTTGAGACAACAGATCCTTGCAGAAGCCCATAACTCCAAGTATTCTATTCATCCAGGAGCCACTATGATGTACCGTGATCTTCGGGAAGTCTTTTGGTGGAATGGTATGATAAGGGATGTAGATTTTGTGGCTAAGTGCCCTAATTGGCAACAGGTGAAGGTAGAGCGTCAGAAACTAGGAGGTATGACACAAGAGATCAACATTCCTACATGGAAGTCAGAATTGATAAATATGGACTTCATTACAGGTTTACCTCGTACTCACACACAACATAACTCCATTTGGGTGATAGTAGACAGAGCTACTAAGTCCGCTCACTTTTTGGCTGCTAAGACTATAGATTCAGTGGAGGAATACGCCAAGCTTTATATTAATGAGACAGTCAGGTTGCATGGGGTTCCTTTTCTATCATCTCAAATAGAGGTCATCAGTTTACCTCTCATTTCTGGAAATCATTCACAAAAAGGTCTTGGTACTCAGGTAAATCTTGGCACATCATTTATTCCACAAGCGGATGGTCAGGCAGAGCGTACCATTCAGACCTTAGAGGACATGTTAAGAGCTTGTGTGATGATGAGTCCACTATTTGGACTCATTTAGGGCATTATTTTAATAGATTTAGTGCCCTAAAATACATATTTGTGCCAATAACTAATGTAAATCCTCGATTTTCAGGTATTTGGATTGAAGAACAAAGCATGGACACTAATGAGCAAAGAGGAAAAAGGCAGCTGAAAGAACGAAAAAAAAAGGCCTGATGATCGCCTAACCCATTAAGAGAGTCACCGAATGGCTAGGATCTCGCCTAAAGTTCCAGTGTGCCAAGCCCTGAAGGAGAAAATCAAGTCGGCAATAGAATGGAGCAGTCGGCGTGTCACTGAATGATTCCACGATGCAGTGTTGGATTGCCAATAGTTACAGAACTTAAAGATGCTGGAGGCCAAAGCAAAAAGGCGACGGAATTGACCAAAGGGTGGATCGCCAGGTGGATCGGCGATCCCGACTTACTGCATCGAATGGTCCTTCGCAGCACCTTTTTGGCGACTATAAATACATTTTTAAATTCTTAGTTTATTAAGCAGTTTTCAATAGATAATCATTTTTAATCAGTTCTAAAGTAGAGAGCCTAGAACTGAGAGTATTGAGACAATATTTTCTTAGCATTGAAGGTTTGAAGATTTTTATTTCTAAGAATTTGGAAGTGGGTGTTGAAGATTCATCTTAGATTTCTATAAAGACAATATTAATCTTACCCAGTTTATGGAAACACAATTTGGTAAAGATTTTTATCTTTTTATGATGTCTAGCTAAAACCCCAATTCTTATGGTGTGATTATGTGATTATGGGTTGATTTAGCTATTGGGTATTGTTAACTGATAGTTTTAATGTTGTTTAAAGGTAATTTCATTCAGTAATTTTGGCTTAATCTAAAGGGTTGTAGTTGCAAATGCAACTCTACCTTCGTGTTTTGGCTTGCTCGAGAGAGAGGTTTTAAAACAAAGATTACTGATTTGATGGTATATGGGTATTGGGTTATCATGGGTTCAGCTCGAGAGAGTGAATCCTAAACCCTTTTCCACACATTGAGCTCAAGAGATTAAATGGACTAAAGCGTAGGCTATTCTTAATTGTTGCTTATGGGTGTTCGAGAGAAACCAATTTGATTGGGGGTAAATTGTTCAAGAGAAAGTTATCCCCACTAAAGTCTAGCTTATTCACTGATTTACAGCTATTTACTATTAATTACAATCACCCATTTGTCTACATTAGCCCATAATCCAATCACATCCCAAGAACCCGTCTCTATACTTGTTCCTTCGTGTTATTTGTTGTTGTAGTTGATAATTACAACCAAACCCCCATGTTATTTAACACTTGTGTCACCCCAAACTTGAACCATGCTTTTATTCGTAAATGTTTTTACCTATGATTGACTTGAGCATATTCATTCTTTCCTATTGATTCTCAAATACGTACCACTCCCTGTGGGATTCGACCCCAACTCACTTAGTTTGCTTATATTACTAACTAACGATCGTTGACGCTTAGTATTGGATGAAGTGACTTTGAAACATTATTAATCAAAATGGCGTCGCTGCCGGGGAGTGGTGTTACTTGAGAATTTTTAGTTAAGTTGAATTTTGTTCTTGTTAGTCATAGTTGAACTTACATAATTTTAGTTTTGTTTTGCTTGTTTGTGTTTTAAAACAGGAAATATGAGTTTGAACAGCAGCAATGGCAGCCTAGTAGGCCATAAAGATGACATCAAAAACCTCAACAATGTCAACAAGCCTAATGCTAATGACCCCCATCTTATGGGTGGTATTGGATCCACTCGCTTGCCTCTGGCCGAAGGGTATTACGGTGTTCCACATCACAAGTACTGTGTTGCATCTCTTGCAATTGAAGGGGTTATTCGGTGGTTCGGGTCATGAGGATCCCCATGAGCATATTAGAAACTTTGTGGATGTTTGCAGACCATTCTCCTTCAAGAACATTTCCCAAGAGTCGGTCCGGTTGAGGTTATTCCCGTTCTCTTTGATGGGAGAAGCGTGTAAGTGGCTGGCTGAATTTCCCCGTGAATCAATCATTTCGTTGGAGAAGTTGGTCACCACATTTCAAGTGCGATTTTTACCTCCTTCGAAGATGATGACTCTTCGGGACAGCATTCAGAGCTTCAAGAGTCTAGAAGGCGATCCAATACATGAAACTTGGCTGTGATTCAAAAAGTTGGTGCTCTAATGCCCAAGTCATGGATTGCCTGACAACGTGTTGCTGCTGTATTTTTATCGAAGTGTTGACTCGGTAAATAAGGATGTTTCTGACCAACTTTCTCCTCGAGGTTTGATGTAGCAACCTTATGTGATAGCAGCTGAGCTTTTGGATGGAATGATTACCATCAACCGGGCGTGGTATACCCGTGAAGACCAGGTCTCCCCGCTCACATTTAAACTGACCAAGGAGCGGATGGAGAAAGACCAAGAGAGGGACCAGAACATGGCCAAGATCATGACACAACTTGATATTTTGTCCAAAAATGTCATGGGAGCTGGTGCTCAAATTATCAATGTCGTGGGTGTTGGGTGTGCTAATCCAGAAGAGGAAAAGTTTGAAGCTTTTTACAATGAACAGGTGAATTTCCTAGCCAACCAAGGTGGTGGTTATCGTTCAAACTACCCAAGGTAGTGTGGTAGCCAAGGTTGGAGTAGGGATAGAGGTTGGAAGGATCGTGATCGAGAATGGAGGGATCGAAATCCTTATTAAAAGGATGGGGAGAAGGATAGATATGTGCCTCCCTATGAGCACCAAAAGCCAAAGGATTCGGAAGGTGGTTAGTCCGAGGATATGCTTACTCGTATCCTCAACAAAGTTGAAGGATCAGACAAGATCTTGAAAGAGATGAAAGAAGATGTGTCGACCCTTAGCCAGACGGTCACTTCCCATTCAGTGTCGATCAAGCAGTTGGAGACCCAAATGGGTCATATCTCATCTTATTTGAACCTGAGACAGCAAGGGGGTTTGCCTAGTGATATTATGGCTAACCCCAAGAATGAGGTTTGAGTGTGGACTTGTGTTGTGCCACGATGTTAACTAAGGAGCTGCTTGGGAGGCAACCCAAGTTTTTATTTGCTTTCTCTTTAAGTTTGAAATAATGGGGTGTTGATTGTCCAGGTTAAAGTGTGGAAAGTGTTTGAAAAGTGCAGGTTGGTAAGCTAAAAGTACAGTCGGCGCACCGCTGAAGAAGTCGGCGACCCCGACCTAGACAGCCGTTGGGCTCAAGAGGATTTCAAATTGGAGTCTGTAAAACTCAGTGAGCCAAGGAGATGATTGGCGAATCACCGACCGAGTCGGCGATCGCGATCTATTCCGTCGTTTGGACCCCCACATTAATTGGAGGTCCTGTAAAACTCAGCGAGATAAGTGACCACTCAGCGTGTCACCGAGTAGGTTGGTGAGCAAGACTAATGTCGCCGAATGGGCAAGAACTGGACGGTTTTTAAAGGCCAAAGGTTTAAACTTTCAAACTCTTTCACTTTCCCTGACTTTTAATCTTCCCAAACTCACACCCGCACATTAGTTTCTATATTTCTTGCATTTTTATCATATTTGAGTCGTTGATCATGTGTTTGGAGTGGATTACTTAGCCGCCTAGCATTTCAATCATTATTATTCGGCATCTAAGGTTGGTTTTCTGAACCCTGCGTTTATTTTTTTTAATTTCTACTCATTTGCAATGATCTTATTTTAGTGATGTGTGTTGGGCCTCTCTGATCTTAATTGTTTTTGTTTGTGCCTGTGTGAATTTGAATAATTTGCCCGTAATGCCTTTAATGTTGAATTCCTGTAATTTTATGCCTTGAAAATTGTTAGAATTTGTGGGGTTGTGCTTGCATGTCGTTAAGTTTAGTCGAGTGAAGTCTAAGTAACCCGTATTTGTGCCAGATGACGTAATTTGCCTAATGATAGAGCAGGTGACATCATTCTTAAGGGCAAAAGTTGTCAAATGGCCAAATTTGGCAAAACCAGGAGAAGTCTGAGTATCCCGAGGTAATAGGCGTATTGGGTCCTACTTTAATTTGATGGGTGCATGCTTTGATTTTGTTTTCGGGGGTTGCGGGGTTGAATTTGAGAAGTTGGGTTTAAAGTAGGCACGTTGGTCGTTTGGCGAGCTAGGTCGAGCTCGCCAAACCACTCAGCGGTTCACCAAAGTTCCCCATCTCGCCTTTAATATCATGCTATAATTGAAGTTTGGTTCTGTAACTTTTGGTGAGAAGCCTGAGGTCATCGAATGCACTCGGCGACTCGCAAAAAGTCTTTCTTGATCGCCCTTTGTCTGCACCCCTGACCCTTAATTGCACTGTAACTTTTGGTGGGCTATTCCTTGCTCATCGAAAGTTGTCGGTGATTAGCTGAAAGGCCCTTTCATCACTGACATGCCAAATGTTTCTGAGAATTTTGAGCCAATCCTTTCGGTGAGCCCAATCTAAATCGCCAAAGAGATTTGGCGACTCGCCAAACGGTTCGGTGAGTCTGTCTGCAACTGTTTCTCTGTGATTTTTTTAGTTGAATTGATTCTAACTTTTTCTTGATGTTTTGCATACATGGTAAGGACAAACATCGACATGCCACCCTGAAAAAGAGCATGGGGTATCACAATAAATGAAGGGGGATCAAATCCTCCCAAAAAGGGAAGGAAAGATCCTCCAACGGGAGACAAGGGCAAAGGCAAGAGGCCCATATCTGAGAGAGTGAGTGCTGGCTCCCAGGATACTTTATCTTAACCTAAGGATGACCAACCTTTATAGTCCCGGCGGGTTGAGATCTAGGCTAGATCTCACCCTGACTCAGCTAGAGTCCCCTCAGCTTTCACACCAGCAGACTTAGTGCCAGCTCTGGCACCTCATGTGGCTCCAGTGCCACCAGTTTTCCCTCTCCCAGGCTTCTCAATAGGTTAAAGGGTGATGGATTGCGAACCATCCTCGAGGATAAGTTGCTATCGACAGAGGGACTAGAGGCTAGATACTCTAGTGTATGGGATATACTATAGTGGCACAGGGTTTAGATTTTCACCAGGCCCCGAGGCCCCTATGTTCCTTCATGGGTCCGGGAATTCTATGTTGCGTATGGTGACTTAGTTCCAAAGATCAAGAAGAAGGCCAACGAATTCAGACCAGTTAAGTCGGTTGTGGTTCGGGGTAAGGAAGTTTGATGCAACAGTGAGTACAGCAATACTAAACTTGACTGGGGTCTTGGAGTTGTAGAGGCATATGAGGGTTTGCCGGTTACGCAGTCCTTGGATGACTTGAAGGGCTGGTTGGCTCCACTGATTTTCAATACCACCCCGAGGTGGATCGAGGCAGGGGTCCCCATAGAGAAGAGGGATTTGAGCATTGCTGCCCGGTTCTGGTTTGGCTTCATTAGCAGCACCATAATGCCATCCAAGAAGGAGTCCAATTTTCGCCACCCTAAGGCGGCCTGTCTTGGAGCTATTATATCCCGGAAGAGTATCAACCTAGGACTCCTCATACAGCAAGAGATGGCCATGAGGGCCAAACAGAGTCAGACATCCTTGCCATTCCCGGTCCTGATCACTGAGTTGTGTTGGCGTGCTGGAGTACCCCAGGACGATATGAGAGATATTGAGGTTACCCCGTCTTCCTCTACTGACATCCGATGCATTGACGCCGAGTACACTTGTAACGCCCCAAAATACTAACCAAGAGTCGCATGTCGATTTACCGTTGCTGAATTACTACAATATGTTTTATTCTCATTTTGGGAACTTGAAATTTTGTGATAATTAAAAACTTGCTTAACATAAATTGTGATCGTAATTTAATGTATTGTATTGGGGTATTTTCGTAATATTCTAATTAGAATTATGTATAACTTTAAAAGGAGGTGAGGGATATATATAGGTGTATATGTATGCATTTTGGGCAGCACACATATGTAGAAATTTGTGTTCCTTAGATCTAATAAACCTGGTGAACTTACTCTAACCATATTACTCTCAAAATCACAAGCGAAAAACTTGGTCCTTTTGGCTGGAATTCGAGACACACCCTTCTCTTTGGTAAGTGATGAAATTTGTTTCTGAGCTCGGTAGTGTTTGGTATTTTCAGCATATCGCGTTCTATAGAACTTCATTTACAGTGAATAAATATGATTTGGAAAGATAATTCGTATATGTACAAATCTTATGTTTAAATGGGCAAGATGCACATCCTTAACCAAATTATTCGTTATGAACCTAATCCCTCTACTAGATTATAATCAATATGCCCTGTTAATTCCTTTTGAATGTTGCAAGTATTAAATTATGTTTCTTCTTTGAGCCGTAGTATCCTTCCGAAAGGGTCGCTACAACACTCATAAGGAGGTTGACAGGAGAAGGGCATCTCTGGTGGATACAACCCCAGATGTGGATACTTATTCGTTACCTGCAGAGGCATCTTTGCCTACTCCGGCCTCCAGGCCTTCAGGTACATCCACACCTTCTTCTTCTTCACAGGCCCCGGGTACCTCTACCTCCTCCCAACCAGCCAAGATTACTCAGGCGATGATCTTGAAGATGAGACACCTAGCCCATTAGTTGATGTGATGGCGACCCGACTCGAGAGATTCATCCCATGGATGATCGAAAGTGCCATCATGGGTGCACTCACCCCCCCCCCCTCCAGACTTCTATTGACACTCTCACCATGAGAGTTGAGGCTTGTGAGAGAAGGCAGAGAGAGACCTCCGAGGTGATGGCTTTAAAAGACAAAGTAGCAAATTTGAGGAAGGACGTAGACTATCTAAAGTCTACTGACTTCACTTCATTACTGGAGGCTGATAATGATGTAGATGCTCCTGAGACTTCAAAGATTTCTCCAGCTACCATCGGAGATGCACATAGGGATGATGCAGCAGTTGATGAGTCGGATGCAGAGACCGACGAGGAACAGATATAGGTGTATGATGTTGCGGTTTATGATGATCTGGTTAACCTGGAGGATGTTATGTTTGAGACTGCACGCCAGACATCGTTGAGAGACACCACCCTGGGTGGGTCTAATGGAGTTGGTCCTTTTGAGGTGAATCTGGGCACTGATGCCCAGGATCCGAGCACTACACTGGGCATTGATGCCCAGACAAATGGAGCGACTATTTAGACAGGATACCTTTTTACCTCCCTTTGTGTCTTACTTTATTTTGACTTGTGGATATTATTTTGTTTGCATATGAGGACAAATGATTTTTATTTGTGATGGGGTGAGGCCCACCTTTTGTGACTTATGGTTTTATCATATAATGGGCTTTGAGTTATAATTGTGTTTTACACTATTTTTGTGGATGATTGAGCTTATGGTTCCGTGTTTTGATTGTAAATGATTTTTGAACCCTTCCGAAAAAAATTGTGCCACCTCTTGTTTGTGTTTGAATATGGTAATTCTCTTGAAAATTTAAGTATCGGTCTTGATCAATACCGATGACTTGAATAGTGCTCATAATCAAACAAAAATGAATGTGCGGCTACAATGAGGCCAAATGAAGTTGCATAGACAATATGTTAACTTTTTGCATGTCGTTGTTACTAGCCAAGTATCAAATTAAGTCTCTTGTGATGATCATTGCACACTTGCGAAAGTATGGAGTCTTGTTTGACATTGGTGGCAATGCCTTGCGTGTGATGAGCTTACCGTGAACCATGTGTGATGACACCTAGAATTTGCCTCGTTGGTCCGGTCGACTAAGTGATGCAAGATCTTGTGATGATCTTAGGCAACTTTGAAGAGTGTGAAACAATTTGACATTATACCTCTTTTTGTGGCCTACCTTGTGAGTGTGTGAACCCCGCTTGAAAACACTTTGAGCCGTAACCTTTTCTTGGAAAAAAACCTCATAAAATCGTGACCTTTCTTGATCCATTACCCATAATCCTCATGATTTGTGGTTTGTTTGAATAGCCAACTTGGTGTGGTGAAAAGATAAGGTAAATCAAGAAGTGCAAGGAAGTCCCCTTTGACTCATGGTTTTGAGAAAAATGGAACCCCTCCACATAAAAAAAAAGAGAGAAAAGAAAGAAAAGAATGAAAAATAAAAAGAATGAAAAAGTTGTGGAATAAAGTTGTGAAAATGCAAAGAAATGGGGTCTCTAGCAGGCCATGGAAGAGGAATAATGGGGTGACTTTTGAGCATCAATGAGCATGATGAAGAAAAGGAAAAAAAGTGTTGTTCACACCATATTTCATAAGGATAGAAGTCACGCAGCCTAAATGACCATACCTTTGAACTCAACCTTGTTACAAGCCTTGAAAAGACCTTTATGATCTTAAGTGAGCTGAAACAAGTGTTGATTGGAAAATACGGGCAAACCTATGGGTGAAATCATGCATTATGTTCATCTTAGTGATTGTGAGTGTTGCATTTGATTCCGGAGCTCTAAATTGTTGAACCATTGTGTGTGAATATGGAATCATTATTTGTGTGAGGGAGTTTGAATACCTTTGTTGAGCTTGAACTTGCATTTGAAGCAAGTATTGTTAACTTGAGAATCTTTGATAATGGTGAGTCACTACTTGAATCTTTGAGTGCACAATTGATCCTTTCATGAATAAGTTGAGTCTTTTTGTGTGCATTCATGATTGAGACTTGTGTAGCACTGTTAGAGACATCCTTTTTGAAATGCTGAACTTAAGTTTTACTTGAGGACAAGCAAAAAGTTTAAGTTGGGGTGTTGATGAGTCCACGATTTGGACTCATTTAGGGCTTTATTTTAATAGATTTAGTGTCCTTAAATGCATATTTTGTGCCAATAACTAATGTAAATCCTCGATTTTCAGGTATTTGGATTGAACAATAAAGTAGGGGTGGGCATAAACACCGAAAAACCGAAAAACCGAATCGAACCGAATTATTTTGGTATTTCGGTTTCGGTATTCGGTATACGTTTTTGGATTTTTCGGTATTTCGGTTCGGTTTTCGGTATATAATTTTTGTGTTATTCGGTATTTCGGTTTACCGAAATATATTATATTATAATATATATTAATATTATATTAATTATTAATATTAAATATAATTTAAAATAAAAAAACAAAAGTACATCAAATCAAAATCTTTTCAAACTTTTGTTACTTTTCCTTTTTTCCACTTTACAGTTCCCAAAGGTCAAAAGTGACCATCCCTCTTCCCACTTTCCCATGTCTACAGAGTACAGACTACATCTGCATCGATTGAGCTCCGGCGACCAGCGACCAACAGTAGCACGCAACAGCTCCCAGTCGACCAGCAGGCAGCCGCAACACAACAGCCGACCTTTCCTGTTTCCACACAGCCAGGCGCCAGCCGTGTGCCTACCATCGACACTTTCCACTTCCGCCGACCACCATAGGTATTGTATTTCTTCTTCCATTTTAAGTTAACAAGTTTCAAAATGAATATTTCCTTTCATTTATTTTTCTTTCTGATTTTTGCTTTTGTTACTAGTTAGTGTGTGAATTTATTGTGAAATAATTTTTTTGAAATAACATAAACCGAACCGAAATAATATAAACCGAACCGAAATAATAAAAACCGAACCGAACCGAATTATTTCGGTTCGGTATTCGGTACACGTTGTACAAGAACCGAAAACCGAAAAAACCGAAAAAAAAAAAACCGAAACCGAACCGAAATACCGAATGCCCAGCCCTACAATAAAGCATGGACACTAATGAGCAAAAAGGAAAAAGGCAGCTGAAAGAACGAAGAAAAGAAGGCCTGATGATCACCTAACCTATTAGGCGAGTCCCCGAATTGCCATGATCTCGCCTAAAGTTCCAGTGTACCAAGCTCTGAAGGAGAAAATCAAGTCGGCGATAGAATGGAGCAGTCGGCGTGTCGCCAAATGGTTCTGGGATGCAGTGCTAGATCGCCAAAATTACAGAACTTAAAGATGCTGAAGGCCATAGAAAAAAGGTGACGGAATTGACCAAAGGGTGGATCAGCGATCCCAACTTACTACACTGAATGGTCCTTCGCAGCACATTTTTGGCGACTATAAATAATTTTTACAATTCTTAGTTTAGTAAGCAATTTTCAATAAAGAATCCTTTTTATTCAATTCTGAAGTAGAGAGCTTAGAACTGGGAGTATTGAGACAATATTTCCTTAGCTTTGAAGATTTCCATTTCTGAGAAATTGGAATTGGGTGTTGAAGATCCTTCATCTTAGACCTTCGTAAAGACAATATTAGTCTTATCCAGTTGATGTAAACACAATTTGGCAACGATTTTTATCTTTTTATGATGTCTAGCTAAATGCCCAATTCTTGGGGTGTGATTATGTGATTATGTGTTGATTTAGCTGCTGGGTATTGTTAATTAATAGTTTAAGTTGTTTAAAAGTGATTTCATTCAGTAATTGTGGCTTAATCTAAAGGGTTGTAGTTGCAACTGCAACTCTACCTTCGTGTTTTTGGTTTGCTCGAGAGAGAGGTTTTAAAACCAAGATTACTGATTTGATGGTCTGTGGGTATTGGATTGTCATGGGTTCAGCTCGAGAGAGTGAATCCTAAACCCTTTTCCACACATTTAGCGAGAGAGAGTAAATGGACTAAAGGGTAGGTTGTTCTTAATTGCTACTTATTGGTGTTCGAGAGAAACCAATTTGATTTGGGGTAAATTTTTTGAGAGAAAGTTTATCCCCACTGAAGTCTACCTTATTCACTGATTTATAGCTATTTACTATTAATTGCATTCACCCATTTGTCTACCTTAGCCCATAATACAATCACATCCCAAGAACCCGTCTCTATACTTGTTCCTTCGTGTTATTTGTTGTTGTAGTTGATAATTACAACCAAATCCCCCTGCTATTTGACACTTGTGTCACCCCAAACTTGAACCATGCTTTTATTTGTAAATATTTTTACCTATGATTGACTTGAGCATATTCATGCTTTCCTAGTGATTCTCAAGTACGTACCACTCCCTGTGGGATTTGACCCCAACTCACTTAGTTGGGTTATATTACTAACTAACGATCGTTGACGCTTAGTATTGGATGAAGTGTCTTTGAAACATTATTAATCACTTGATCGACTTCAAGGGTAGTTGGGATGATCACCTTCCTCTTATAGAGTTCACCTACAATAATAGTTACCATTCAAGCATTCAAATGACCCCTTATGAGGCATTATGTGGGCGTAGATATAGATTTCCAGTTGGTTGGTTTGAAGTAGGTGAATCAACCTTGATAAGGCCAGATTCGGTTCATGATAGACTTAAGACAGCCCAGAGTAGCCAGAAGTCCTACGCAGATGTAAGGAGAAGGGACTTGGAGTTCCAAATGGATGATTGGGTTTTCCTGAAAGTGCCACCTATGAAAGGGGTGATGAGATTTGGCAAGAAAGGGAAGCTCAGTCCTAGATATGTAGGCCCTTACAAGATCTTGAGAAGAGTTGGTAAAGTGGCTTATGAGTTAGAGTTGCCAGTAGAATGAGTAGCACTACATCCATTCGTTCACATTTCGTTGTTGAAGAATTGTGTGGGTGATCCAGCATATATAGTACCATTGGAAAGTGTGGCTGTGAAGGATAGTCTCACTTATGAGGATGTGCGCCAGTAGAGATTCTTGCTCGTCAGGTTCAAAGTTTGAGAAATAAAGAAGTCACTTCAGTTAAGGTTTTGTGGAGGAGTCAGTCCGTAGAGGGAGCTACTTGGGAAGCAGAAGCAGTCATAAAGGCCAAGTATCCTCATCTCTTTCCTTCAGATTCCATTCCAACTTGAGGTAATAGTTCCTCTCCAGATTTTCAGTTATTCCTTTGTAGATTCAGTCTTAGTATCATGTTCCTTCAATCATACTTGCATTTTCAACATATTTGCATGTCCTTAGAACTTAATTCAGTCATATTTCAGTTTTCAGTTCTTAGTGGTAGGGTTTGCAGCTTTTTCCCTCCATATTTAGTTAGTTTAGTCTTCATTCGAGAACAAATGTTCCCAAAGAGGAGACAATGTAACACCCCGTATGCTAAAAAGACCAGATTGCAGAAAATCAGAAGTTAAAGGTGCCACCTAGGGACCGTAGGGTGACCCAAGGACCAAAGGTGGGGGTTCGTGGTTGGCCACCTGCACCTCCCTCCTAGAACCCAGCAGAAATTCGTCTAAGGGTTGACCTATGCTAGGACCTAAGGATCGTAGGTGGGACCACGGTCTTTGGTCAAGGTCGGGGTTCAGACCCCCAGATTTCATCTCTCTGAAAGCCAACTGACGGTTGACAGGACTGACCATAGGCCAGTCGACGGCTCGTCTGTCAGGTTCGTCGGTTGGTCCCGACAACTTTTAAGTCAGGGTCATTTTGGTCTTTTTCCTATGTATTGGTCACCTAAACTACGTCATTTTGGTTAGAACTTACCTTAGTCAACTCATTCTCCAAAAATTCATGAAGTTGAACGAAAAGAAGGAGAAAGAGTCGACCAAGCCCTCTCTACGAACGCAACAAGTTTTCTTCAGTTCCATCCCCGAAATTGAAAAATTTCTCTATGAATGTCATCACCAGGTATGTGGTATTTCACTAGTGGGTTTCATTCACCCATTAGGTCCCTAGAATTCAGTTAGATTTTTTATTCTCTATATCATGTTTAGACCTAGGGTTTCTAGAATTTCAGATTTATATTCAGTTGTTAGACTAATCCAAATCAGATTATCATGTTTTCATAGAATTGTTTCTTAGTTCTTTGAATGAAACTCATAACCCTGGTTGTGTAGATTCGTTTAGTTCATGAATTACACTTGCTAGGTCAGTTTATTCAGATATACATGCCTCAGTTAAGAATGTTTCATTGTCATTACATTAATGTTGCATTTTCAGTTAGCATGTCAGTATTTTGAGTTATTCAGTATTACAGAAATTCAGTTATAATGTGTTATTTACATAATCGGTTGGGAGTAGGCTTAATACCGAGTAGACTAGGGTCAGTCGTCCTCATAGTCCCAGAACTACGTGCCCCCATAGGATAAGTCCCTCTGTGGGCAACATATTTAGTGATCATGCTAGTCATGCCTTTATACCCTTGGCAAAGTATATTGGGTCCTCTCGATAGGGAGATACATCGGACTCCACGGGTTTCTCTCATGGTTTTATGTCGGTTACTAGCAGCTCCCACAATCAGATTCTAGTGTATTGACCAGGTTATCAGTTATAGTTCAGTATTCAGACTTAGAATATTTATGCTTGGTCATTACATTCAGTTAGCTCAGTATTTAGTATGTTTCAGTATTTCCATCATGCTCAGATTATATCATTGCTTTTATTGATTTGTTTAGTTATGTATATTATTGTTCGGCTTTATCCTATCCTGCATGCTCAATAACTTTCAAGTACTGACGCATACTCTACGCTACACCTTCTTATGATATAGATTCAGGTCCTCAGCGTTCAGATCACGCATAGATCGATTCCCGATCACTATCTAAGTAGTATCAGTGGTGAGTCCTCATTCTTCGACGACGATTGACATGTTATCTTTCTACTTTCATTCTTTCAGTTTCAGTTTTGCTAGAGTTAGCTGGGGCATGTCCCAGCATCTCTAGTCATTTAGAGGTTTTTATTCATACATAGTTTAGATTCAGTTTTTAGTTTGAGTTTGATATTTCAGTTGTCATTAAACTCGGTTTTATATATTCAGACTTAGAATGGGTATTCCCCATCATTTCATTTTATGTCATGTTTTAAGCTTCCGCACAGAATCATTTTATTTCAGTTATCTCAGTATGCTTATGATATGCCAGCAGGGTTTACTTGGGGTCACTCTTGATCCTAAGTCCCATGTTAACGTCCAGAGGGTAGCCTCGGGGAGTGACAAATAATCTCAAAGTTTACGAAGAGGAAATGTTTTCTTTAAAACATAATGAACTAAGTTATATTTTGGGAGTAGTATTGAGAAGTGATATGGGGGAGAGTTCTAACAACTCACAACCCTCATATACCTATCTACGGCTTGTATAAGGATTAACATGCTGGTGAACCGTAAAAAGGGGTACTAGGAATTGATTTTAGAAAAAAAAATGTCCTCTTCCTATGATTGCCATCTATGGCTCGTAAAAGCTTCTATGGTTCGTAGATGGGACCCGTAGACATAGCTTGTAGCCCAAAAACTTTTTTCTTCCTTTTCCAAATTTCGAGGTATTACAATATCTCCCTCTTGGGAATACTCGTCCTCAAGTGAGACTCAAGCTGGAATAAATAGAGTAGGAGAGAAATTAACATACCGACATGAACGCAATCACATAAATGCACATATTAGAGGAGGAAAATTGACTCCAAGCCAAAGCATATTCAAAATATCATTTCAAAAGGCATACATCCAACTCATACTCAAAAACACATAAACATGGAGAATCACTCCAAGAAAGATCATAACATAAAAACCAGATTTTCATGAGCATGCATGCATAAGGAAACATGAGAATGACTAAGACACATGAAACCAAAAGAGTGAACCATGAGGAACTAAATACCTCAAGCTAGAGTAGGAACGGAGGGAAAGAGAAGAGGATATCCGGATATCATATCGGCCTCGGCCTCGGCCTCTCAAGCAGCACCCTTAACTAACTGAATTCTCCAAAGAAACTTCACGAAAGCAAGCTCTTTGTTTCTCAACTTCTAGACTTTCCGGTCTAAAATCTCAATCAGAACCTCTTCATATGAAAGATTCTCTTTTAACTCCCAAATCTTCAAAAGGAAAAATAGATAGCAGATATCCAACACACTTCTTCAACAATGAGACATGGAATACCAGATGTAGTGATGCTAAATCATTACGTAAATCAACCTGATAGGCAACTTTACCAATACACCTCAAAATCTGATATGAGCCTACATATCGGGGACTAAGCTTCCCATTCTTTCCAAACGTCATGACACCCTTCATAAGTGAAATTTTCAAGTAAACCAAATCAACAACATCAAACTCAATATCTATTCTTCTAAAATCGGCATAGGAATTCTTTTGACTTTGAGCTATTTTTAGTCTTTCTCTAATAAGTCAAACTTTCTCCATTGCCTCATGTACCAATTCAAGAACTATGAATGCAACCTCACCAGCTTCAAACCAACCAATAGGAGATCTAAACCTCCTACTATAAAGAGACGCAAATGGAGCCATGACAATGCTTGAATGATAGCTATTATTATATGCAAACACAATCAAAGGCAAGTGCTCATCCCAGTTACCTTTGAAATCAATCGCACAAGCTCTCAACATATCTTCTAGTCTGAATAGCACGCCCCGCTTGCCCATCGGTTTGAGGATGAAAGTTCTTAATAAGCTTAACACTAGTACCAAGAACCTTTTGGAAAGATTTCCAAAACTAAGAAGTAAATTAGGCACCAAGATCAGAGATAATGGATAGGTGCACTCTATGAAACCTAACCATCTCCTTTAGATACAACTTCACATAATCTTCCTCCGAATAAGAAACCTTGACGGGAATGAAATGAGTTGACTTTGTCATACGATCTACTATAAACCAAATTGAGTCATGTTGTCATTGAGTGTAGGGTAAACCAACAATAAAGTCCATGTTCAGATCTTCCCACTTCCAAGTAGGAATGCTAATATCTTGGGACAGAACTCCTAACTTTTGATGCTCAACTTTCACTTTTTGACAATTAGCGCACTTAGCCACAAATTCAGTAATATCCCTCTTCATTTCATTCCACCAGTAGACCTCCCACAAATCACAGTACATCTTGGTGGCTCTTGGTCAATGGAATACCGAGAACTATAGGCATCTGATGAAATCTGCTCTCTCAAGTCATCAACATTGGGAACACATAACCGACCTTAATACCTAAGCACACCATATCCTCTTTGGGAAAAAAATTTATGGACATTTTAAGAACCGCTTTCTTCAACTCAACAAAACTCATATCAAGACTATGCTTGGCTTTAACATTCGACACATATGACTATTCAGAACCATTTTGAACAATGACACCACCCTTGCTTTACTCAACCAGTCGAATACTTAGCTAAGCTAGTCTATGAACATCACGAACCAACTCATTCTTGCCATCCTAAACATGCACAAAATTCATGGGCAACCGACTTAAGGCATCGGCCACCACATTAGCTTTTCTTAGGTGATAAAGACACTCATATCATAGTCCTTCAAGAGTTCTAACCATCTACGTTGGCAAAGATTTAGATCCTTTTTCTATAACACATATTATAAACTCTTATGGTCGGTAAAGACATCAACATGGACACAATACATAGTGTCTCTAGATCTTTAAGGCAAACACAACCGACGCTAGCTCCAAATCATGGGTAGGATAGTTATTTTCAGAAATCTTTAAGTTACCTTGAAGAATAAGCAATAACTTTCTCATTTTGCATAATAACACACCCTAATCCAATTCTTGAAGCATCACAATAAACAACAAACCCATCGGATCTTTCCGGTAAAGTTAAGATAACAGTCGAAGTGAGCTTATCCTTCAACTCTTAGAAACTCTTTTCACACGCTTCTGACCATAAGAACTTAATTTTATTTGTGTCAATGGAGAATCAATCAAAGAAAACCCTTCCACGAACCTTCTATAATACCCAACCAAACCCAAGAAAAATCAAATATTTGTAGGGGATAGAGGTCTAGGCCAATTCTTAATCGCATCCTTCTTCTTAGGATCTACCTCAATACACTTACCAGAAACGATGTGAGTGAGGAAAGCCATGAATCGCAACTAAAACTCTCATTTACTAAACTTTGCAAAAACTCTACAGAATCCTTAAATGACTAGCATGTTCATCCTCACTCCATGAATAAATGAAGATATCATCAATAAATACAATCATAAACATATCTAGATACTATCTAAACACTTTATTCATCAAGTCAGCCGGAGCATTAGTAAAACAAAATTACAATACCAAAAACTCATAATGACCATACCGAGTTTGAAAAGCCATCTTTGGGATGTCATCGTCATTTACCCTCAATTGGTGATAACCCGATCGGAGGTCAATCTTAGAGAAATAACTCACTCCTTGGAGTTGTTCAGACAAGTCATCTATCCTTGGGAGAGGATACTTATTATTAATGGTAACTTTGTTCAATTGATGGTATTTGATAGACATGTGAAGTGAACCCTCTTTCTTATGAACAAACAAAACTGGAGAACCTCTTGGAGAGATACTCGATTAGATGAAACCATTATCTAACAAATCCTTTAATTGTTCCTTCAATTCCTTAAGTTCTGTCGGAGCCATCCGATAAGGAAGAATATAGATAGGTTGCCTATCTAAGATATAGTTGATATCAAAGTCAATTTCCCTTTCAGGAGGAATACTGGGTAGATTATCTAGGAACACTTTCAAAAACTCATTCATATTGGGGACCGACTCAAGAATAAGGGTTTTGGAATTTGTATCCTTAACCCAAACAAGGTGACATGCAACCCTTAAAAATCATCTTTCTAGCTTTAAGACAAGAAACAAACTGACTTATAGATATAGAATTTCCCCCTTTCCACTCTAAGACATGTTCATTTGGAAACTGAAACTTGACCACTCAGGTGTTACAATCAACATAAGCATAACAAGAATAGATCAATCCATACAAAGAATAATATTAAAATCTAACATATCAAGCTCTACAAGATCAACATGAGTGACTCTATGGGGTAAGCCAATGGGACAATTTCTATACACTCTCGAAGCCATAATAGATTTACTAATGGGAGTTGAGATATAAAAAAGGGTCAAACAACACATCTAGAAAAGCATGAAACCTCATGGCCACATATGGAATCACAAAAGACAAGGTAGCACTGGGATCAAGCAAAGCATAAACATCAACATGAAAGACATTCAACATACCGGTAACCACATCGGGAGAACCCTCTTGCTCATGCCAAGTTTGAATTGCATAAAATATGTTTTGCTTTGGAGCACTTGAATGACCACTAGGCGGATCTTGCCTACAATTTCTTCCCTTAGTAGAAAGTGATCGACAATCCCTTATCTTGTGACCACTCTTACCACAACCAAAGCAACAATTTGTACTGGCTAAGCATTTACCCTCTTGCTTCCTTCCACACCTAGAACAAGTAGACAATGAAGATCTACCACTATTTCCTACTTAAGGCTTAGGGTAAGGCCCTCTATCTTTGTTGAACTTTGGAACCAGGGCGTTAGAGAAACCTTGACTGAAGAACCTTTGCCAGAATTCAGAATGACCATGTGCATAGGACCTCAAATGTAAAAATTCACCATCACCAGTCTTTACTATTTATGTCTTCTTAGATCTTTCCTTAAGCTTCTCATCTTCTATTTATTGAGCATGTATCATTAGATGAGAAATATCCATTTCCTTAATGAACATAGCGGTGTGAAATACCTTAGCCACCATTTAGGATACACCCAAAACAAACTTACTCATCCATGCCCTAGATTTGGCAACCATAGAAGCAACATATTTTTACAATTAAGTGAATTTCAAAGCATACTCTTTAACACTCATATTTTCTTGACGAAGGTTGATGAATTCAAGTACTTTTTCCTGCCTCATCTCAAGGGAAAGAACATATATAAAAGATAGCCTTGAACTTTTCCAATCAAGAGGACCATATCTACAGCCCTCTCTTCCTTCCATTGATCAAAACAAACTCGAGAAACACCCTTAGGTTGATTAGTGGCCAATTTATACTTTTCCACCGGCATCGCACCCACCATCATCAAAATCATATACACCTCATCAATGAACTCTTGAGGGTCTTCCTCAACCTTGGAACAATAAAACCTTAGGGGATTCATTCTAGTAAAGTCCTTTACTCTAGTTGTCACCGTATCCACATTTTGTTTCATGGGGACCACAACCTCCCTATTGGCTTGAGCCATCATAGCTTGAGCCAACACTTGAAAAGTGGCTTAAAATTCTGCATTAGTCACTTGCTCGGCCAAAGGGTCGACCGAAACTTGAGGAGCTTCTTGTACCACATTCTCCCCGGCATTCCTTTTAACATATGCTCTTCGGGGAGCCATATCCTGAAAAAGCAACGGATAAGGATTAAGAGAGACATATAGAGTTGCATTATATCCCACAACTTTAGAGTAACGAAAAAAATGGAGTTTCCTAAACATCTTATAGCTTTTTATTCATAAATGTGGTGCGCTTGACAGTAATGAACAAGACACTACTCGACGTGGATTATAAGACATCCTAAGACCTTTCTAAACTTGTGCTTTGAACACCAAGTTTGTCATGACCCAAAGTATACACTAGGCATAACATAGCATATAGGAACCCAAAAGGCCCTACACAAGCCAATTAGCGTACATTAGCGTACAAAAAAAGGTGCAATTAAACAATCTTATGAGATTGAGGATTATGTTTTCATGGTATCTCTTACCGAATTGGATGAACTAAATTCTGTAACTGAGGCCTTATCAAGCTCTAAAAGTGATGAATGGTTAAAAGCGATGAAAAAAATTAGAGTACATGAAAACCAACAAAGTCTGGGATCTAGTTGACCTTCCTAAGAAACGTAAAGCTATTGGGAATAAATGGATTATCAAAGTTAAACGGAAATCAGATGGGTCAATAAAAAGACACAAAGCACGATTAGTGACAAAAGGTTTTACTCAAGAAGTTGGAATAGACTATGAGGAAACTTTTTCTCCAGTTATAAAGTTTACCTCCATACGATTACTTTTAGTTATTGTTGCACATTTAGATCTAGAATTACACCAAATGAATCTGAAGAATGCTTTTCTCAATGGTGAATTAAATGAGGAAATCTACATAGAACAACCAGTAGGTTTCATTGTTAAAGGCGAAGAAAAGAAAGTTTGTAAATTGAAAAGATCAATTTATGTCCTAAAGCAATCTTCAAGGCAGTGCTACTTGAGATTTCATAAGGAGATGATGTTATTTAATTTCACCATGATCGATGAAGATCATTGCATCTATGTGAAAAAAGTGCTAAATTTTGTAATTCTTTCTATTTACGTAGATGATATTTTATTAACTGAAAATAATTTGGAGTATGTGAAAACTATCAAGTCATGGCTTTAAAAATCATTTGATATGAAAGATATGGATGAAGCAAACTATATATTGTGTATTAAGATCCAAAGAGATCGTTCCAAGAAAATTTTGAGTTTGTCTCAAGAAACTTATATAAAGAAAATATTGAAACATTTTCGAATAAATAATTGTAAATCCATGGATACTCATGTAGCAAGGGGTGAAACTTTAAGTTGTGAAATGTGTCCAAAGACTGAAAACAAAAGGAAGACATGTCTCAAGTTTCTTATTCTAGTGTTATCGGAGTTTGATGTATGCTATGATGTGTACTCGCTCAAAAATTTGTTATGTTGTGAGTCTGGTTAGCAGGTATCAATCCAATCCTAGAAGACATCATTGGAATGTAGTAAAGAGAATATTTTGATACCTGAAGGGAATTGCGTATCATACATTGTGTTATAGTGCATCTGATTTATTTATACGAGGTTATGCAGATATTGATTGGGCTGGTTACCAGAATGATGGAAAATAAACATTTGGTTATGCTTTCGTACTAAATGGTGGTGCTATTTCATGGAAAAGTAAGAAGCAAACTTGCACAACTCTTCCAACCATGGAATTTGAATTTGTGGC
Organism: Solanum stenotomum; assembly: GCF_019186545.1. NCBI lineage: Eukaryota > Viridiplantae > Streptophyta > Magnoliopsida > Solanales > Solanaceae > Solanum > Solanum stenotomum. Next base: position 24,380,555 of record NC_064286.1, read on the forward strand.
TTGTGTCTGCAGTACAAGAAGTTGTTTGGTTAACGAGATTCTCTGAACATTTGAGTATTGCAAAGAATTCTAAGGGTCCCATGATTATATATTATGATAGTCAAGCGGCTATCGTATACACAAGGATCCTAAGTATCACAGCAAGACCGAACATATTCACATCCAGTATAACTTTGTAAGAGACGTAGTGAAAAGTGGAGAAATAACTTTGCAATACATTCCGACACGTGAAATGATAGTTGATCCTTTTACGAAGACCATCTCTAGAGACTTGTTTGAAAAACATGTTAGGGCTCTAGGTTTGCATAGGATTTGATGATATTTCAGTATTGTAAAATAACATGATTTTTATAATATACTCTTCTATATGATACTATTGAATTTATGTTCAAATGTGGTATGCATGTGATATTTTGTAAGAAATAAAGTGTGTCTAACATGTCGCGTGATTTTCTCTCTCACACGAGCAATCACCTCTTACATCGAGGAACATGAAGAGATGAGTTTCGGCACCATATTATGACTTGTTTTATGAGAAAGACAAGTGTTTCTTTAAAAAAAATGAGTTTAAGGATCACTGAAGAGAGAAACTAGGGTTAAACATCTGGAGGTGTTTAGACCAAGGTCTATAGGATGATGGATAATCGAAAGGATGAGAGACACACCAATATAAGGTGAAAATATCATAGCACGTGTGTCAAGTGATCAATGGGTCAATGAAAGAATGGTTCCCTGATTCTTCATTGTGTGAGACCCCGAAAAATTAAAATAACTTTTCAATGAAATACCCTTTGACCTTTTGTTGTTTCTTGAAGTTTCAATCGATGTAGGTACTTTAGTAGGTTACTAATAGCCATGAATGATTCAAGGATGTAGTGCATGTCTAGGAAAGTAGTTGAATTGGAACAGATAGATTCGAGTAGAAAGTAAAGACGATTAGTTGAATGATAAACTTGTATACACAAACCGACTATTGCACTAACCATATTGGTATTGAGTGTAAATATGTGTATAAAGTTAAACATGAACTCGATTTAACCTCTATAAGATGATGAGGGATTGAATAAATAACTATTGACGTAGTGAATGAAGTCTGGGTATTGTGAGTAATAGTATTCTTATATAAGTGGTAAATTCCTTTCACATGTGATTGGATTCCTATGTAGGGCTTGTAAAACCTTAAAGGTAAGCTCTTAATAATACAAGTCGCACGAAATATTTGTCGTATGAATTGTGTGTTTAGTTGATATTGTGTTGGCTTGGGTCTTATCCACCATGTGCGAAGTGGGAGATGTAAGTTTTTGGGTCGCAGGTCGCCTATGTGGACTAACTCGATTCGATTTGACCCGACCCAATGTTGTTTTCTAAAAGAAAAGATAAACTACAAATTTAAAAAGGGAGGAACAGTTACAAAGTAACTACTCCAACGTAAAGAAACTCCTTTTTAAAAATTGTTTTATCTAACACTTCTCTGAAGAGTAAGAAAAGAAGAAAAAAAGGGAACAGAGAACAAAGACTGAAAAATAAGAAAAACTTTCTTTCTCATAAGAAAATAAACAAACAAAATTGACATTTAGTTTGTGAAATTTAGCCTCTGTTTTCTAGTGATTCGAAGAGTGACTGTGAAGCAATTCGTTTTGGTAGAAAAATCAAAGACATAGGTTGCAAGTATAAGGTACACAATTCATCGATTTTGCTATGAATACTTACATAAAGCTTTTTCATATGCTCCCAAATTCTTTCAATTAATAATTAATCATCATGTCATTTGTTGCCTCTTAAATTGGTGGATATCCAAATTTATTTGTGGAATTTACCAAATAGTATTGGTCGATATTTGTTCATTTTTTCTCTATCAAGTTTTTCAAGAACAACTATCCTAGTGCAGTACTGCTTCAATTCAAAATATTTATGTTGTTCTTATTGTGGGGGTCAAAATTTATTTTTTTATGCTCCCAATAATTTCAAGTTTTAGCAGGTGAGTCGAGCCAAACCTCATATATCTTAAATTGTTTGGCATTGTCTTCATCCTCGATAATTTTTAACCAATCAATACTGACATAGAATTTATAATCATTCGCAAACCTTTGATTTGCCAAGTTCAAATCTCGTGTGCTTGATTAACCATAATTTTCTTAATATCGAGCTTGTCATCAAATTTTTATTGTTATTTGTTTGTTTTCTTAAAAGGTATCCTTTACAGGACTAGATCCATTGGTTTCTAAATGCTCTACTCTTGACCTTCTGTATACTTACTTTGCGCTTATCAAGTGTTCTAGTTTTCCTTTCAAGGAATGACTTAAGTTGACTATCAAAGGGACAAACAAATTCAAGGACGATATGGTTGATCAAACAACTGTGATTGAACTGGTTGAAGGTGAGTTGGATTGTGAAGAAGTCGACTCATAGCAGGATAAATTGCTAAGCTTGAGAAGAAAATGGAAAAAATGGAACAAGAATTGACAGCATCAAGAAAATGATAGCTGAACTTAAGAACTCTTCCAATGAAGACTCATTAGATTACAACCTTACGGACTCATACGATGAAGATTTAGAGGGATAATTTTAATACCTTGAAAGTGTTTAGCATAGTTGAAGTTGGAGAGTTGCAGAAAACTGTTGGTGTCTCCTGATTTTTTATGTTTACGGAGGGAATGTAAAGGCCATAGTTGGTTGTATGATTGATGGAAGGGAGTCGTGGTTAACACTTAGGATTTCAGAATGTTGGTTCAGTGTTTACGAGTTAGTTTTACAATTTGTGGATTGATGTACGAGTCATGGTTAGGCTCGTGGTCAGAAGTCCTGAAAGTTGGAAAATATCAAGCCTCATATACCACTTTGTACGATCCAAAAGTACAGCTCGTGAAAGGAACCATAAGTCATTGGGTCTCATGGTTGCATTCAAGACAAAGTTGTATTTTTATTACTTGACTTCTACGGAGAGTCTTTACATATAGTAAATTGATTGATGGGCCCAACATGGTGATTCATGGTTTAAAGCCTGAGACTCAGACCTTATCTTCAGACTATAATTTGTTGATGTTATGAATGATAATCTTGTGGTTACGCTATGCTTGGTGTGTTGCCTTCAGACCTAATTGAAGAAGTTAGCATATTGAAATATGTTGATATAGTGAGTATATAAGTGTTATTTGGATGATAAGTGGCTTGTGTTTCATATGAACTTATGAATGAGCAATTTGTATGATATTCGGTACCACGCCGGTACAGTACAGGGACACCTAGGGGGTCCCCTGCCAGTCATGACTCGATAGGCAAGATTAAGACCCTTTAGCATGTGTGTACAAGTGAGAGTTAGACTTATGATTTCATTTAGAGAGGTCTGTTAATGATTCCTAACAGGTGCAGTGATTATGCAACTACAAGGACAAGATGGATATAATTTCCATTTGACTTATTTTGTTTTTACAAGTATGCTGAATTGATTTGTTGCATTTTGACAAGTGTATTGAATAGACTTGACGTATTTTGACAAGTGTGTTGAATTGATTTGATGCATTTGAAAAGCATGTGATGATTTATACTAATGACTTGTATTGTTTTATGGATATTATTCAGTGACATAATTCTACATGCTAGTTAAGGTCTAGTGATGTTAAAAGAGTAGTGTACGCTTCTTGCAAATCAATTCCTCTTTTATATGCAAAGTGTGAATGAACTACCTTATATTTGAAAAGTCTGTAGGTTAGCTACAACAACTGTGAGGGAGGTTTAATAATGAGTAGAAAGTGTTTTTGATGTTTAATTTATTGTATAACCACTAATAATGCTAAGAGGTAGGGATGACAATGACGCGGTGCAGGTTTATACACATGTGAGGCGGGGCGGGGCGGGTTGAAATTTAAAATTTTTAATTTTATATGGGGCGGGTGCTGTGCGGGATAGGAATGTCTAATTTCTTTTTCTTCGTTCTTTTCCTCCACAGTTCTGTCTCTTTTGCTTTTAAGTAACACACTGAAACTTTTTTTTATGGAATTTCTTTTTATTGTTGCAAAAAGATATTTATTTATATATTTCACATAGTGTCACGACCCAGGGGTACCCCTAGATGTAACATGGCGTATAGGAAAGCCCATACAAGCCACTTATCATTCATAACATAAGGAATAGAACCAAAGAAGAAAATACAACATTTCAAGTCCAAATTTTATAAAAGTAAAGCGGAAGTCTAAAACACTTGTCTCATTAGCCATCTAGTACAATAGAATGAAATTGGGCCTAGCCCATACATCATGTACAAAACTGGAATTACGAAAGAAAACTGAAACAATAGAATCAGTCCTTGAAGCATGAGGACTCACCAAAGCTCGGGAACCTCGCAATCAACCACTAGCTCGAAACTGAGAGAACCTGACTTTCGGACCCTACATTTGGGAAAATGTAGACAAGAGTATGTGTTAGTACAAAACAATGTACCAAGTATGATAGCTATGCATAAAATATTTAAATCATGCTAAAAGATGACATTTCATGACATGCAATTGACCAAGCTAAAACATGGTATAAAACGGGTTAGAAATTATAAGTCATAAAACATGGTCAATGCAAGCTAACATCATTTAAAACCTTTGAACACATATGAGATACATCAATTCAGCCATAAGAGATCATAATTCAATCATATAAATCAATAATCAAGAGAATCCATGACAATTGAAGAAAACCCTAACTCAATTGGGGATTTCTAACTTTGAAAATAGGAGGATTTGGAAACTCCATAAACGGAAGGAATCCATGGATGAAAACTATCATACCTCAAAGCCAATTGCTTATCTTCAATGGAGGAATTGAGACTTGACTTGAAACCCTATGTTGAATCTTCTTCATCAAGCTTTCTAGAGAGAGAAATATTTGAGAGTTCTTCTTTTTGGTGAATTTGAAGAGAATGAAGTGAATGAACTAATTTGGGGGTTGGAATCACTTACATAGGGGTCTTAGTGAAGAATAAAACGACGTAGTATAGGGATAAAATAATTAGGAAAAAACCCAACTATCCCTAAAACTTAATTGCCTGGCACGACCTACGGACCCCTGCTGACGGACCATGGACAAACCGAAGGTCTGTCCTGCATGGCCGTCGTCCATGGTCAGAAAGCTGGATTAATCTGGGGTCTGGACCACGAGCCCCCAACCACGGATCGTGGACCAACCGACGATTTGTGGGTCCGGTTGTGGTTCTGGACCTCTGAGTCAAAGTTGGGAGTGACCAACCACGGACCACACCTACGGGCCGTGCTTGACAGCCTTCAGTTAGCACCTACAACTTCTAAAAATTGTTATCTTATCCTCTTTTGGATTCGGGGTGTTACACATAGTCCTTGCATCTGTAAAGGGAACATATCCATCTTATGGAATTTTATTTACTCATCTTTTGAAATAAAATTTTATAGATTTGGAAAATGCATTATATGGAGTACTATATATTACAATAATTAACAAGTTAAAAAAATTATTAAGAAATTTCGATCAAACCCAAAAAAAATATATTATTGACTCTCAAAATTTCAACTGTATCACATAAATTGAAACGAAATGAATAATGTTAATGATCAGAGAAAATTATATTATTTAATATTCTTATGGGTACAGTGTGTTTTATTTCAAAATCTATTTTTTTATAAGGATCGAACTTATTAAAAATTTAAAATCAGATTATAACTTTGGTGAAAATAATAAAAAGAAACTTAAGTGGCGCGGGGCAGAGCGGGTGGAAGCTGAGTAGATGCGGGGAGGGTGGATGAGGGTGAAAGTGCTTAAGTGGAGCGGGGCGGGTGGAGATAAAACCCGCCCCGTCCCTGCTCCAGCCTGCCCCATTTCCATCCCTACTAAGAGGTTGAGTGGAGGGAATGGATGATAATAATAAGGCTAAACTTAATCTTGCAATAATGTCTGGTTAGTTTGCATGGGTATGAGATGAATATTAGGAATAAGGTTAGAGAGTATATTAAGGAAATGAATATTAGGAATAAGGTTAGAGAGTATAGTAAGGAAATTAAATAACTAATTTATAATTTTATGTGAGTGAATAAGGTGGGGGAGGAATAGGGAATATGGAGAAGTATTAATTGTCATATAATGTTATGACTTAATTGTCGAGTTGTTCCTGTTGATTTTTGTGATGTTTTATTTGAACAGTCCAAGTTGATTTATGATGTCTACTCAGTATGTGCGGTGAACTGATACTACTTTCGTTATATCTTTTATTGGTATAGATTAGTTTCAGGTTGTGTTGAAGCGTGGGATAATAGACGTAGGGGGTGGCAGGGGAGGGGGTAGGGATAGGGGTGGTGGGGTAGGGGTAGGCGTAGGAGGTGGCGTAAAAATGAAAAAAAATGAAATTTGAAATATCTTTCAAAAACATTTTTTTAAAAAAAAATTGACAGGAATGGCTTTGGTGAGGTGGGGGTGGCGGCCGGAGGTTGGGGTGGGGGTGGCATATTTTCCAGAAACTATTTAAAAAAAAATTGACTGGGATGGCCTTGGTGGGGGATGGGTAGGGGTGGGGGTGGCATAAAATTTTTAAAATTTGAAATATTTTTCAAAATCAGTGTTTTTCTTAAAAAAAATAAAATTGACCGGGGTGACCTAGGTTACTTGGGTGGGTGTGACGTAAAAAGTGAAAAAAAAAATTAAATTTGAGATATTTCTCAAAAACAATTTTTTTTTTATGAGAATGGCTTTGGATAGGGGTGGCGGGGGAGGGGTAGGAGGTGGCGTAAAAATGAAGTAGAGTTTTGAAAAATGTTTTCCTAAATTTTGGAAGAGAAGTCATTTTCCTTAAATTTGAGAAAAATGAGTTGATTTGGAAAATATTTTCCAAACATTTATTGCAACTAAACATGAGAAAATTGGAAAATATTTTCTCCATACCAAACACACCCGAAGAGAGTATTATCTTTTTGTATAAAAGCAAGTCAGCATAAATGAGCAGAAACGTACACAAATAGACAATATCCAGCTTCAACCAAAATTTGAGAATGTTATTATTGCTTTACAGGTATCACAATAGACTACTATTTTGACAAGCAACACATGAAATTGCCATAACAAAAGTTCCAGGATTTTAACACTTGCTTGTTTGATTATTGGCAGAAGCGTGGTTATGCATCATGATTTACAATTCTCCAGAAGATTTATGTCAAAATTATTCTCTTGGATAGTCCTAATTAGTAGTAACAACTATACAGTACCTGCAAAACAAAATATAAAAAGGAGTCAAAATCAACAAAATCAGTGCATCAGTGATGCAGAAATCTCGTGTATGCATTTCAGCTCAAACAAAATGTCACTTAAAAGATCAAAATATACAGACCCAACAAAGACTTCCATATTTGATTTTCCAAAGTCCCACTAGTAGCCCATAAAATCCCATCCTACCATGATCTTACAGAAGGTAACACAGGCAAAAGTCTAAAAGATCTAACCCTTCAAAGGATCATCTGATATATACACGCAATTAATGCATAATAATACTAATACGTAATATTCGCTTTGATTTTATTATTCTATCCTTTATACCTTTAGGCAATAAAAGAACAGTAAGATACTATTTTTCTTTAAAATCCACCAATCACTGAATAAATATGTATCACCTTCAAGGATATCGTTGGAAAGGAGAAGTCAAAAGTTTGCAACTTACCTACATAAGTTTCACGTGTTACTTGTCTGAGTCATTACAGCTGCTGCAGTATGCAGAAACCAATATCTCAAACCTAATACAAGCCTAGAAGTGAAGTGCAATTCAATCGTCCTAACCAAGCCCAAACTTGGTATTATATAATTATGAACAGAAAAAATGAAAAGATAATTTAAATGTCCCCAGATGCCAATTCTGTTTTGGATCCAACATTAACAATGTCTGCCCAGTATGCTCGATTGAATTGTCAAGAGTAATTTTTTAATTTTGACCTGACTGATCCATGCAATCCGTGAACAAAAACGCCAAAGAAAGAGACCGAGAGAGTAAAGACATTGCGAATACATCAGAGATAACTCAAGAAAACTGTTGTAATATGGAATAATCCAAATTTTGGAAGGATGTGACGAGACTGACAACTATCACCTCACTCCCCCAACCAGTCCTCAACATAGGCAGAATGCTCCTTCCGAGACTCTTAAGGAGTAAACCCCAGTAGAGACAGCTATTCAGTCGCGGATAATTTAGCTTCCTTAGATCCAATGTGATGACATCATTTAACCAACTGATCAGAAAAGGTGCTCATGATGATTTGCAAGAAGGAACCGAGTCAAAGGAGCAATGCTAGTTTTTTCCGTAGGAGGAAAAAGAATGGCAAAGACACTAACAAGGATACTGAACTGTGTTTGCCTATGAGAAACCACGGCGAAGAAGCAAACCTGTTGAACTCTACCCTGCCAAACAACAAAGTTACATGCACAAACTCCCGTAGCCACTCAAGGAAAAGAACTGTATTCAAGTTTCTCATGTGTTTTTCAGATTAGGTATCCTTCTGGTGAAATAGATTAACTTGGTTAATCTGGGAAGCTTGCACGCCTAGGAATCTAGCTCAGCAAACTTTTAGAGACTTAACTTTTCGACAACTATTGAGAGAAATCAAATCTCCTGTTTGGGGATAAAAATCTCATGCCATACCCATCACAAACTACCCTCGAAAGGAAAATCTTACAGAATCTTATTGACTTGCACAACCTGGCTGGTTTATTCTTTCTTTTTTTTGCTAAATAAATATGGGAATGGGACACTTCAACCCATAATTTATTTTGGCATTACAGACGAAATTCCTGCTAAGAATGCATATGCAACTAAGAAATCCTAGACTCCTAGTAACAGGAAATTGTGTCCTAAAAAACTGTTACGACAACCCTCAAGCTGGTGTAACCTCCTCCGCAGTTTATTTTAGCCAAATTTCTAGGATTCCAGTCGATGAATCTGTAACGAGACATTGCCTACAATTCTAGGAAATATTTGTTCTTGTATCAACAACGACGACGGAATAAGGAAAATATTATTCGAACATGTTAATACTTATATAACATGGTTCGGAAGTGCATGAAGAGTGAATATTTTGTATGTTTAAAGTGGATGATGAAATCTATAAAACAAAAGAGGAAAAGGAATGAAATAGAAGCAGCTGCCGCTATTACAGCTGCTGTGAATATATATAGCAGCTAAAGAGCAAGTATTAAAATCCTATGCTATGATATTCCATGGCACAAAAATTGGGAATTTAAACTTTTCCCACTAAGTGGGTCCAGGACAAAGGGAGTAACTATTGGCATTAAAAGAAAAGTCTTTTCATCCTTGCAATGAGCAACCAAACCCGCAACTCTCGTGCCTAGCAGTAGTCATTGGTTGTTGTCCAAGAATTCATTTCAATGCCACCAAGGTAAGTTTGGTCCTATATTTTGTGTTGGTTGGAGTTAACATTTGTATTAATGCCATTACACTTTTGGATTGACTAGATTATATCAAGAACAAACAAGGATCTTTGATAAATACCTAAAGTTGAAATTTTGGGTTTTCTTCAAGAAGGTAATTTCTACACTCTTTGAACAATAAGTGTGAGTTATTTATTAGTATTAATGGTTGTGAAAGATATTCTTTGAGTTGGGTTATTGTTCGGGTAACAAAAATGTCAACGGGTGTGTGTCGGATTCTCCAAAAGTAGTACTCCCTCTATTTCAAAAAAGAATGGCCTCCTTTCCTTTTTAGTCAATTTCAAAAAGAATGACCTCTTTCCTTTTTTGGTAACATTTTAATTTCAGTTTTCCACGTGACATGTTTAAGGCCACAAGATTAAAGGGCAATTTAGTACATTTGACATAACTTTAATTTAGGACCACAAGATTCAAAAGTTTTCTTTCTTTTCTAAAACTTTGTGTCAAGTCAAACTAGGCCACTCTTTTTGAAACGGAGGGAGTATATTTTTAGAGAATCCAATACGAGTGCATTATCAAAAGTGAAGAATCCGCACAACTCAGACCATAAGAGAAAAACTCTAACTCGATATTAATGAAAGTTGTGAAAATGGTGAACGAGATGATGAATAGTGCCTATGGGTTGTAAATAGTTGACGTATATGGCTTGAATGAACGTATTAACACATTGTTGAAATTATTTAAGGTGATTAATCAAACACCGTCTACAATGAATGAATATGGAATTTTCGAAAATTCAGATCAAGTGTGAAATATTAGTCGACTAAATTGATATAGTTGCAAGACGTCAATAGTTACGAGTTTGATTATGTAGATTGAAGTTGTTGGAGCTATTTGAAACAATTGGACTGACTTTTAGCTTAATTAAAGCGACTTTGAGGGATGCCGAGCTCCTAGCTAATTGTTTGTTTTCAAAAACAACTTCATTACTTTAATGATAATGTTAAGGAGATCTCATGCACATGCGGGACAAGTTAGCATGGTATACTCCATAGTTAGGATTAAGATTTATAATATGCTTAGACATCCAAGTTTGGAAGTTATAAAATCATTTAAAGCTTTTTAAATGGTTCTTGGAGTTGTTACGCAGTACTTTATTATGTACTTAACTTTTTGTTACTAGTTGATTACAATCCATAGCATACTTTTGATGGACTTGTTGGAATCACTCTTAATTTGCATTGTCAAGTGAAACTGTAAACTTGATAGTAAAGGGATTCGGCAGAAGGCGGTGACTTGAGAAAATGAAAGTAACAATATTTTTACAGATCTTTGATATTGATTTCCTCATGTGATCGAGGGGATGACCACACTCGTGGGTTCAACACCCCGGTGTACTATTGCTCATTCGATCAAAGGGACCCATGGGTTCTACACCCTAGAGTAGCTTTGGTTATCTAGTTGAAGGGATGGCTGGGCCCGTGGATTTTATATCCCGGTGTACCATAGCTTTTGTGGTGGGGCGAGTACATCGAGCCTCACAAATAGCATCCTAAGCATATACATGCATATGGATACGAGACTTGAGATATGGACATTGAAATCGTGGAATAATATGACACTTGATGAGCTTCAGAAAGATCTAATTAGGGTTTACATGATTGGTGCTTCTTCCATGCTTTGATAAATCAAAATTTTGATTTGGTTTACCTCTCCTGTATTTATAAATAGTGTTCATGTTATATGCTTTGATGAATTAAATTGTGTATATATTCCATCCCTCATCTTTTTATATATATGTATAACTCTTGCCCTATCACGGGTGGTGGCAATGATGCATATCCAAGTATTCTTCTTTTTTTGGAGAAGGTAACAGTTTTACATATCTAAGTATGCTAATACTCATGCATCATTTGTTTAAATGGTGTAAGGTCTAGCCGACAATCAGGTGCAAGGTGGACTGTATATGGGTTAGGATTCTTGCAGTTTCATACTTTTGGTGATCCCACATTTAAGATCGTGTTGTCGTGGGATTCACATTGTTATATTTTCATTTTGTAAAGGACGAACTATTCATTCGTAATTTTATTGAGGCTTTATAGATGAACTTTTATTTTGGGTTATGGGTTCCTGTATGTGTTTGCAAATAACATTTTTATTTTGACTTGGTAAACGAGCATGTTGATTTGATATTATTCACTTAGAATCACTACATAATATTGAGGTTCATTAATTGAATTGCGGTATATTGGTATGAAATGGGTAGTCACTACACTAAATATGTTCGCTTGGTGCAAGTTGCAGGTATACGGGTGCCATGTCACACTTCCTCCCATTTTGGAGCGTGACAAACATGGTATATGAAGTTAATTAATTGAATTGTGGTATACGGATATGAGGTGGGTAGTCACTATACTAACTCGGTTCGCTCGGTGCCATGGCAGGCATCGGGTGTCGTCCCACGTATCTTCCCATTTTGGGGCTTGACAGGTTCGATCAAAATGAAAATCAACACATTTGAGTCCACATTGTGCACAAAATTTAGTGTCTTCAATTCATATTTGACTACTTCATAATTTCCACAAACACAAATTCTGCTTCCGAAATTTTGAAATTGGATTTATACTTTCTTTTTAAAACTTTTTTTTATGACAAGGGAAACCCACAGCCGCACCCTTTGGGTGCGCACATGGTAAAACTCCCACTCCTATGCAATAGCTCGCAAACCACATAGGAGAGGTAACCCTCACTAGGCATGCCCGATGCGACAAGCTCGACCTAGAAGGCAAACCCCTTACTTTCGCTGGCAATGGGTTTCGAACTTGAGACCTCCAACATGGAAGTCCCAAGCCCAAACCACTGGGCCACCCCGAAGGGTTCTTTTTAAACAAAAGAGTTATAAAATGTTTCTTTTTGAATTTTCTAAACAAAATTCGAGTTCCTACTGCTAAACAGTCCTCCCCATAGGTTTTCTTCTTAAAGAATAAGGAAATGAAGTATAGGTGAAGTTAATGATGAAGTTAATCTTTGATTTGGAATCAAAAAAAGGCAATTAGGATCTTATGGAGTGACTTCATGAAGTGTTTCTTTCAGAGTTAAGCTTTTGTATCTTTTATAAGGAATCGAGAACTTTTGTATCTTTCATAAGGAATCGGAGGAATATGTGTTGGGTTTTTCTGAGTAGAGGATGGAGAAACACTTGGATACAATGACAACTATTTACCCCACAAGTTATTTTCAGCAAACTATGTGACAAGGAGAAATACTTGGATATAATAACAACTACTACGCCGCACTTCCAAACAAGTTGGGGATGGAGAAATACATAAGTGGCCATATGGACATAAGAATTGTGAAATTTGGAAAAAAGTAGTATTTGTTTTCAGGTTATGATATTTGGAAATTGGAATTGTGTTTGGACATGAATACTAGTTGGAGTTGTTTTTGACATTTTGTGAGTGAGTTGAAGTTAAAATTGTGAAAACAACTTTTTGGAGTATTTTGAATTCTGAAATTCAACTTGAAGATGAATTCAGGAAAATTAGAACAATTCTATGTCCAAATAGTTTTTGGCCGGAATAATATTCCGGAAAAAGTGAAAACTATCCATGGTCAAACAGGCACATATATAAACACAAAAAAATTGCCAGCTTGACTACCATTGATGACTTAGGCAAGCTTTTGTGGAGGGAGAATCTGATAGATTGATACAGCAAACAGAAAACAGATTTTAGAAAATTCAATTGCCAGACCCCTAAGGTATCTGGTTGGTTTATGTACCTTCTTTGACTATCTTCTTAGCAAGACGCCACAGAAAGATGATTATTGGTTAAAAAAACATTTCATAATTGAATTGATAGGTTTCTGACACAAGAAGAAAATAAAATATCATAATTCATAATAGTGTAAACTGAAGTAGAGGTGTTTATTTGATATTGTTCTTACTTAGGATCCACCAAGAGTTTTTGAATGCTTAACTATTAATAAAATCAAATGTGTCATCCCTAGGAATGTCAATGATATGAAGCACGCTGACCTGGATAATTTTCTTATAAGTGTGTCAAACACAGAGAAGAAACTTCCTCCAATTGTAAGTTTTTGGCTTGAAGCCACGAAGTCTACTTATGACCTTTGAATTAGCATCTTCGGAGACATGAGAAACCTGTAGCTAAGTTTTCTCCAAGTAAAGGATGATGAAGCTTTTCATATGAATATCCAGTGAAAGAAATTTCAAGGGATGCTCAATGTTGAAGACGGAATTCTTTTTCTAGTGTCTTTAAATTTCATCGTCTAACATCAGAGATTGAAATTAAATATCAATTTATGAGCTTTGTAAAGCATAGCCGATCCCAAGTGGGCGAAAAAGGAGGGTTCCAGAAACTTCAAAAAAATAAACAGAGGAGGTTTCTGGCACGTGGACAGTCACAGTAAAGATAGTCTAAATAGAATGAATCCTATAAATACAGGGCAGAAATGTAAAGGATTAATATAGTGACCAACTAATCTCAAAATTGAAACCTAGTTGAATGATTGACTGATTGTTGTATTTTAATGACTACTCCAGAATATTTGACGTTGTCCCACTTAATTAAGCTTTCCTAGGATGAAATGCATTATAGAGTATCCAAAGTAGTAGCAAGAAAGTTGCTATGAACCTTTTTTTTTTGATGAAGTAAGAAGAATGTCATTAACAAAGCATCAAGCAGATGCACAGATTACAAAAGAAAGAAATATCAGCTCCCAAAAAGGCAAAAAAAGCTATCTAAACAGCTAACAGCAGAGATCTATGGAGCTGATAAATTCTAGGAAAGAATCGACACTAAGTACAGGAGAGAGATTAACCCAACCAAAAAGAGTAATCAAACATCTTGCTTTAAAGGTAAAGATGGGAGTTGGGGTGCCGTCAAAACATCTTTTGTTCCTCTCCGTCCATAAGCACCACAAAATACAGGCTGGAACCAAAGACCAGATATGCTTGACGGACTTCCCAACTTTCCAAGAACTCCAACACACAAAAGCCTCTCTCAATGATCTTGGCATGACCCAAGTGAGTCCAAAAAGTGAGAAGAACATGTTCCATAGGCCTGTTGCAACTGTGCAATGAAGGAACAAGTGATTAATAGATTCTGAGTTGCACAAGCACATGTAGCATCTGTTGACTATTTGGAATTTCCTCCTCATGAGATTATTCTGAGTCAAGCAAGAGTCTTTTAGAGTAATCCAACTGAAACAAATAACTTTAGGTGGCAACTTAGTTCTCCAGATTAATTTCCATGGCCATTGATCAATTACGGTCTTCTTGGAGCTTTGTTGAAGGTAGCATGCTTTAACTGTGTAGGATCCATCCCTGCTATGTCTCCAGATAAGTTTGTCCCTGCGTTGACTGTTGATTGCACTAGTCTGAATGGTGGCCATAAGGCTAAAAACCTCTTCCAACTCCCAGTCATTAAGATTTCTCCTTAGGATCAGATTCCACACATTGTCTTCCCTGTACTGCGAGATGGTTGAGTCTGGATGAGATGCAATCTGGAAAATGCTTGGAAAAACATTCATTAGAGGAGTGTCTCCTAGCCAAATATCTTTCCAAAACTGAATATGTTCCCCATTTCCCACCATAAGTGAGGCATCACTGAAGAATTTTTCCCACAGTTTCCTTATATTTCTCCAGACCCCCGTGCCATAAGAGGTACTGACTTTATTAGAGCACCAATAACTATCACTACCATACTTTGCTTGAATCACTTCCTTCCACAAGCCAGCCGCCTCTTGATTGTATCTCCAGTGCCACTTCAATAGCAAACACTTGTTATGTAAGGCCAAGTCTTTTATCCCCAATCCTCCATATTGTTTTGGCAAAGTGACTTTGGCCCATTTAACAAGGTGAATTTTGTGGTCCTTGTTGTTGCCTTCCCAGAGAAAGTCTCTCCTGATTTTGTCAAGTCGCTGTTTCACCTTAGCTGGCATAAGGAGTAAGGACATAAAATAGGTGGGAATGCTGTCCAATACACTATTGATGAGTGTTAATCTCCCCCCTAGAGAGAGGTATTGTTGTTGCCAGGAGGCTAACCTTCTCTCAAACTTTTCCACAATCACATTCCAGACTTGAGATGATCTATTCATAGCACCCAAAGGCATACCCAAGTAAGTGGTGGGAAAGGAGCCAGTAGCGCAACACATGATAGCTGCCATATCTTCCAGATCAGGGACCTCATTTACAGGGTATATAATGCTCTTGGACATGTTGATGTGGAGACCTGACAATGCTTCAAAGATCATAAGGGTGAGGCTAAGATATTGCACTTGAGATTTCTTAGCTCCACAGAAAACCAAGGTGTCATCAGCAAATAAAAGATGTGAGATCGAGACTGGTGGACCATAACCATTGCCCACCTCAAAGCCTTCTATCCATTGAAGTTGTTTAGCCTTCTCCAACATCCTACTCAAACCCTCCATAGCCAGAATAAAAAGGAAGGGTGATAAGGGATCCCCTTGTCTGATGCCTCTACCGGGAGAGAAAAAACCCACAGGACTTCTATTCACTAGTACAGAATACTTTATGGTGGAAAAGCTATACTTGATCCACCGAATCCATCTCTCTCCAAATCCCATTTGCCTTAGGATTGAAATAAGGAAGGACCAACTCAATTTATCAAACGCCTTCTCAACATCAAGTTTAAAAAGCAGTCCTGGAGTACCACTTTTCTGCTTCCAATCTAGAACTTCATTGGCAATAAGTGTTGCATCAGTGATTTGCCTTCCCTGAACAAAAGCATTCTGAAAACCAGAGACTAGATTCCCAATCACCTTCTTTAGCCTTTCTGAGAGCACTTTGGCCAAAATTTTATACACACTACCAATAAGACTGATAGGCCTAAAATCCTTAAGTTCTATCGCACCTTTCTTTTTAGGGACAAGTGCAATAAAAGAGGCATTAAAAGATTTCACCATGTGGCAATTGTTGTGAAAGTGATTGAGCGCACCCAAAATATCTTGCTTGATAATTCCCCAGCACTTCTGATAAAACCCCATAGAGAAGCCATCTGGCCCTGGACTTTTGTCTGGGGCACATGAGTTGATTGCATTCAATATTTCTTCTTCTTCAAAGGCCTGCTCCAAAGCATTCTTCTCTTCAGAACTCAAACTGCCCAGGCCCTCAAAAGTAGCAGTAGGCCTCCATGATTCGTTTTCAGAGTATAACTCTTGGTAGAAGTCAAGAATTACCTCTTTCACCTGCTCTTTTCCTTCAATGAGGTCATCTCCTACCTGCAATCTGTCAATGTGGTTGTATCTCCTGTGGGAGTTGGCTATTCTTTGAAAGTATTTTGTATTCCTATCCCCCTCTTTTAACCATAGACACCGCGATTTTTGTCTCCAAGAGGTTTCCTCTGCCTTTGCTAATTGTTGAATCTCTAGTTGTAATTGCAATATTTTGTTCTTTTCAACTTGAGACCGAACCCTTCCTTCAGTTGCTTGTTCTGTCAGCAGAAGATCAGCCATGGCTTTACTGGTTCTGGAATTTAGCTTACCAAAGACCTCCTTGTTCCAGGTAACAAGGTCTTTCTTCAAAAATTTTAATTTCTGGGAGAGTATAAAGTCTGGAGAGCCATTTACTATATAACCTTGCCACCAATTTTTGACCATATCATGAAAACCTTCATGCTGCAGCCACATGTTCTCGAATTTGAAGTAGGAAGGATCAGAAGTCCAATCGCCACTCTCTAGGGCTAAGGGACTGTGGTCGGAGAGAACCCTTGGCAGGGCCACCTGCTTCACAACTCCAAAAAATTCATTCCATTCAGCGGAAATTAAGAACCTATCAATTCTGGAAGCCTGCAGAAAATCCTCTCCCCTTGTCCATGTATAAGTTGCACCATGCAAGGGGAGATCAATAAGACCCATGTCTTGAATAAATTCAGAGAAGTCCTTCATGTCCTGGGATCTCCTTATACAATTGTACCTCTCATGTTCATATCTACATACATTAAAGTCACCACCTATGACCCAACATCCATCCCAAATGCCTCTGACAGCAGCCAACTCATCCCATAGGTCAAACCTTTCTGAAGTTGAGTGAGGTCCATACACCCCAGAGAAACAGAATCTGAAGTCCACCTGCAAACCCTCCCACATGGCCGAAAGAGTATGCTGCCCTTGGTAAGAGTCTAAGCATTTCCATTGTCTTTTGTCCCACAAAATAATAATGCCACCCCTGGTACCACTTGCTTTCAATTCAACCCATTCGACCCATCTTGATCCCCAAATATGTCTTGCTATTGCCACAGAACAACACTCTGTTTTTGTTTCCTGTAAACACAAGATGTCAGGCTTCCATTTTTGAATAAGTAGCTTGATGGTGCTTCTTTTGCTTATATCATTAAGCCCCCTTATATTCCAACTGATAATTTTTGCTTTCATTCCGAGAAAGCCTTGTGGAACCTGCCCCTACTTGACCCTTCTCCTTTCTCATAATTAATTGTGCACTGCAACTTCTTGGCCACAATCTCACCCTTTTCCTTTGATCTTTTCTTCTGTTGCTCTTTCCCCTTTGATTTCTGCAACTGTAACTTCCTCTTTTGTTCCATTCGCAGTATCATATCGAAGATTTCGTGCTCAAACCCCACTGAATTGACCCCAAAGGCTTTACAAGCTTTAGTCATCACCATCTTGGTCCAATGGGAGGTTTCAATAACTGTCGGGTGTGAAATAACCTGTTCCTCCAAGCTGTCACCAGACCAGGGTAGTGACAAAGTGTCGCTACTAATTGGGGAAGAGAAACCTGAATCTTGAGAATACCCAATAGAGAAAGCAGAGTGGATAGGAGGAAGAGAGAGAAGAGATAGAGGTCGCATGCATTCGGCTTCGTCGTCTGCGTCTCCCTCCCACTCATCAAGAGAATCAGTTTGTGTTAGGGGAGCCAACAATGGCTTTTGAGACAACATAGCATTCGACTGTCGTTCCGAAAGCTTTTGTGTCTCTGCCACTATAGATTGGGCTTGGGCTGGCCTAATAGCCTTCCACTCCTTTAATATCTCCTTCTTTTTATTGAGATGCAAGTTCCCCTTTTTCCTCCTTGAATAATAAAGATGGTCTGAAGTCTTTTGCTGCAACTGGGCCTTTGACTTAAGTTGGCCCAAAGTTGTCTTAGAATTTTTAGGCCCAACCCTAGGGTCCTCAGCTGATTTGAGATTTGAATCAATAGGCTGCTCATTCTGAAAAACATAAACTTGGTCTGGAGTCTTCTGCTGCAATTGGGCCTTTGCTTTAAGTTGGCCCAAGGTTGTCTTAGGATTTTTGGGCCCAACCCTAGGGACATCAGCAGATTTCAAATTTGAATTGATAGACTGCTCAGTTTTCGAGACACAAACTTGTTTGGACCGCTGGTTAAAACCCTGTTCATCAGAATCACCGGCAACTGAGATTTTCGAGAAGGCATCAGCAATAATGGATATTTCATAAATTTTGCCGCCTACTCTCAAATCAATTTTGTGTGGAGGTTCTCGTGCTACTGCTGGAATACAAATCCGAGCCCAGAGAATATGATTTCTCTTCTTTGTGTCCTCATCTGCACCGATATAACCACCACAACAGTCCCCGATAAATTTCAGCGACTTTTCCGACCATGCGTGAAGCGGGATGCCAAAAGCCCTAATCCACCTCTGATTTGCTATGAACCTTGTTAGAACATGAATAGGTTTCTACAATCCTATTAGAATAGGAATAGGTTTATACAATTCTATTAGAATAGGAATAGATTTATACAATCCTATTTAGAATAGAAATAGGAATAGAAAAGGATTGTAGTGTAGTGTCTATAAATAAGGTCTAAATGTAATAATGTAGACACAACAACAATTCAATAATATTCTTTTCCTATATTTCTCACATTGTATCAAAGCCTCTACGATCTTGATAAATAATCAAAGAGCTTTCATTGTCGGCGGGTGGCTATTACCCATATATGCCACCCATCTGGCCAATAATTATGTTAACAAAAGTAGGGCCAATGATATATGCATGAACCCCATATTCAAGGGAAGAAAACTTAGTCAGAGAGGTCACCGTGCGTCAATTTCCGATGACTTTCTAGGGTTGTTTTGTGTCAACCATGTATCTGTCATTGTTTGTGTGGCACCGTGCCATCATTCCAGTGACTACTTTCTTATATTTGATTTATGTAGCACCGTGCCATCATTCCGGTTACTACTTTCTTATATCTGATTTGCGTAGCACCGTGCCATCTTTCCGGTGACTACTTTTTCATATTTAATTTGTGTAACACCGTGCAAATCTGATTTGTGTAGCACCATGTATCTCTCCGAACTACTTTTCGTATTTAATTTGCGTAGTACCATGGATTTCTCCGAACTACTTTCTCATATCGGAGTTGCATAACATCGTGTCGTTACGGTGAGTCCTCAGATTTGATTTGCATAGTTCCATTCGTCTTTCTGGTGACTCCTCAAATCTAATTTGCGTAGGGCTGTGCCATCATTCCGACCCTATCCATATAGTTTCTCTTTTTCACTAGGGTCGTTCCATCATTCCGACTCTACCCATATTATTTTTCTTTTCCAATAGGGTTGTGCCATCAATTCGACCTTTCCTATATAATTTCTATTTTCTAATTGGGCAGTGCCATCATTCCGACCTTACCCATATAATTTTATTTCTTAGATTGTGACCACTTTCAGCCATCAAATCTAATACTCCAGCATATGAGCATGTTTTGACAATTTTCTTGGTGTGTTTCTTGTTTAATATCGACTCATCTATTGATTCCAACACGATCCATATACTTTATTTTTGAGCACTTTGTTGCTTAGGGGGAGTTTAGTAGCCTTGTATGTCGATTATGTAAGTTGATCATAGGTGTATTTATATGCCTAGGAGCCAAATAACACCCTCATTTTAGCTATGTTCAAGGACAAACTTTTTTGATGAAGTAAGATGTTGTATTAGAAAGGCATCAAGAAGATGCAAATTACATACACAAAAATATGGTTAACTCCTGAGAACAAAAACACCTATTTAATCAGGGAGTTAACCACAAGCAAAAGGATGGTCGCTAAGCCATATTGAGGGAGCTAATGAAATCTAAGAGGGGTAATATATCATTTACAGGGGATAAGTTGCTCCATTAGAAGAGACTAATAACGCAAAAGGATTTCAAACTGCTAATTGGAGTTGAGATACCATCAAAACATCTGAGATTGCTTTCCTTCCAAATACACCAAAAAATACATGATGAAATCATCCGCCAGGTCTTCTTGATGGGGCTGTCAACTTCTCTAAGACTCCAACTTCCAACTACTTCTTTGACACTTTGCAGGAGAATCCAGTTGATACCAGCAATTGAAATAAACATATTCCAAAGAGTTGTTGCCACTGGACAGTGCTGAAACAAATGATTCACTGATTCCAGGCTATTGAGACACATGAAACATCTGTTTACTAGCCGAAGTTTCCTCCTATTTAGATTGTCCAGGGTTAGGATACCATTCTTGAGGGTAGTCCAGGTGAAACACTTGATTTTAGGGGGTAGTCTAGTCTTCCAGATCAGTTTCCATGGCCACTGGTCTATCATGGCATTTGAAGAGCACAACTTGTGGTATCCTTCCTTCACTGTGTATATTCCTTTTTCAGAGTTGCCCCATTTTAAGCTATCAGGCAAGTGAGGGGTCATTGAGGTTCCTTCTAGAATTCTGAAAAAGTCAAAGAGCTCATTAAGCTCCCAGTCTTGAAAATTCCTTCTAAAGCGTGGTGCCCATATTCCACCTTCTCTGTTTTGAGCCACTGAAGAGTCTGTGTCAGAGGCTATCCTGTAAATACCAGGGTGGGAGACATTGAGAGGTTGATTGTGAAGCCACCTGTCTTTCCAAAATTTAACTGAGTTCCCATTTCCAATCCTGAAGGACACCTCTTGGAAGACCTCCTCCCTTAGCTGGTTAATGTACTTCCAAGGTCCAACTACATAAGGATCATTGCTCTGCTTGGTGTTCCATTTGTCTTGCCTCCCATATTTGGCATTCACTACCTCTTTCCAGATACATGTTGGTTCTTGAGCATATCTCCACCACCATTTCATTAACAGACTCTTGTTGTGCTTCTTTAAATCTCTGATTCCCAAACCTCCGTGCTGCTTTGGCATATTTACATTTTCCCACTTCACAAGATGGAACTTATGGCCCTCATAGCTCCCCCCTTCCACAAAAAAGATCTTCTGATTTTGTACCTTGGATAGTATTGGGAGCATTGACATATTATATGTGGGGATACTGTCAAGTACACTGTTGATAAGAGTCAACCTGCCTCCCATTGAGAGATATTGCATCTTCCAAGTTGCCAACCTTCTCTCCATTTTCTCGATAACTTCATTCCAAACTCCTGCACTTTGAACTTTGCTCCCAAAGGGAGACCTAGGTATTTTGTTGGAAATGTGTCAATGCTACAACACATGATGCCTTCTTCCAAATTAGGGACCTCATTTACTTTGTAGATCTTACTCTTCTGCATATTAATATGTAGCCTGGAGATTGCTTCAAATAAGAGTAGTGTTAGGTTGAGATATCGCACCTGAGACTTCTCTGTCCCACAAAAAGTAAGAGTATCATCCGCGTAGAACAAGTGAGTCACAGAGATAGAATTATCTTCGTTGTTGCCCACCCTGAATCCTTCAATCCATTGCATTTGCTTTGCCTTTGCTAACATCTTGTTGAGACCTTCCATGGCAAAGATAAATAAGAATGGAGAGAGTGGGTCTCCTTGTCTAATCCCTTTTCAAGGACAAATCTCGATTATTGGGTAGGATTTAAGTCATATATTTCATTTGGACTAACCATTGTGATTAGTGATTGTAGGTTGGGAAACAAGGAGAAAACAAGCAAAAGAGTGGAAATCATGAAGTGAAGAGTGGCTCCAAGCGCGACAGCATTAGTAAGAAGGTGCCAAATAGAAGCGGAAGCCATTATGAAGTGAAAGATAAGGCATGCACCTTCTCCACATCGTGGAGAGAGAAGTATTTATTTTTCCCACAATGTCATTTGAAGTTGAAACTAAAAGGCGCCTCCGCGCGGAGACAAGCTCCAGTTTTTTGTCATTTATCCTAAATTATAAATAGACTCGGATTTTATTTTATTAATTGTTCTTTTTTTGGGTTTGGAAGAACGACGACTTTGGGAGATGTTTCATCTATTTATAGGGTTTATTCCTAAATGTTACTCCATTCAATCTCTTTTATGTTAATTGAACAATGTGAAATTGAGAATCATATTATGAGTAGCTAAATTCCCTAGTTCTAGGGTTGTGGCTACAGGATGATTGTATTTTATTGATTTTAATGGATTTATTATGATTATCATATGAATCTCTCTTTTGTTCTTACTTGAGTATTTTGTGACTGACCACCATTGAAAGAAATGTCTTGTCCGAATTGAACACGAGAGAGGAATAAGAGGATAGAACGTGGGGCAAAAGGAGCATGATCTTCTCTAGGTTTAGGGTTGATTTGTATCTAGGATAGGGAAATACCTAGAAACCTTGCTTGGTTAATAGACAGGACAATCGTAATGCCCAATAATTGGTTTAGTCTATCCCCACTCAACGATGTAGTTAGGTTGCCAATTACCATAGGCGATTAGAGATCGAGAGACCATGATCATACATTTAACTCTGAAATCAGTGATTCAATAATCGATTAAATGAGATAATTTGCATGAATCCATAACAGGCTGCAGCCCTGAAATTCCTCAAGTCATTGTTTGAAATCCAATTGAAATTGAATCGTAGTAGTTTACTTCAATAATTAGATAATTAAATCATTCAAAATCCCATAGCACTTTTCTTGATAACACTTGTTCTAAATTTTAATTGTTGGACGAATTGAATACATCTAATCTTAAGTGTGGGTACGATACCCGACTCTTAAAAAGAGCTACTTTATTACTTGCACGACTTCGTACACTTGTGTGTGCGTTTGGGCGCAAAATAATAAACTCTATGCCCTGAAACAATCTTTGCAAGTTTGGTTTGGGAAGTTCAACACTGTAATTTTATCACTATGTGTTTTATCGGCATTATGCATCAACTTCAGCATTACATGAGAAGATTAAGCTCATTGGGATTGACTGACATTATGCATCAAATCCAATATTTAATGAGAAGACAAGCACATTGAGATTAACTGTCAATTTTGTGAAGTCGACTGATCAACTTGCAAGAATCTCACCCAGCCCCTCATCAGTCCTCGTATTAATTACATTTGTAACAAGCTAGGTACATGAACTGTATGCACTAGCTTGAGGGGGAGTGTTAGAACATGAATAGGTTTATACAATCCTATTATAATAGGAATAGGTTTATACAATCCAATTGAATAGGAATAGCTCTATACAATCATATTTAGAATAGGAATATGAATAGAAATTGAAATAGGAATAGTAAATAGTATCCTACTTGGTAAAGGATTGTATTGTAGCGTCTATAAATAAGGTCTCAATGTAATAATGTAGACACAACAACAATGCAATAATATTCTTTTCCTATATTTCTCACAAACCTGACTAATCTTTTGACTTATAAACGTATCTAGAAATCGCATCTAGTTTTTTTTAATTAGTGCATAATTATAATTTATATGCAATCCTCAATTATAATTGGTCACCAGTTCATGATTTTTAATCCATGGAGTAAAACACAGCTTTTCAAGAGAAATATCCTTTATTTCTTTTTTTTGGTAAACAGAGCCCATGTTTTAAAAGTAAAAAGCACAAGAGATAAGGTCCTTAGGACTGGAAGAGAAAAACGAGAAGTGAAGTGCACAATTGAAAAAAAAAATCACATGAATTTAATTTTTTTTATGACAAGGAAAACCCACAGCTGCTACCCTTTGGATGTGCACAGGGTAAAACCCCTGCTCCTATGGAAGCACATATGAATTTAGCACTATAATAATCAAATTGCAATTAAAATAACTGATTATATTCAATATTCAATAATGCCATTGCTGAGACTCAAAGAAATAACCATTTTATGGTTAGATCACTTCATGAGACATTGTTTGAAGCACACACTTGATTGAAGCGCATACCTTAACCTATGAAGTGATTACCCTCGCTTTGCATCGCTTCAAGCGACAAAACAATGACTTCTAATAACACTGACCAGAGTAATGTAAATGGGTTAGAAGATCCTTGAGTTTCGTGGACTCCTTTGATAACAATTTTTGTTAAGAAAATGTAACACCCCCTTGGTGCATTTATACTCGTGAAGAAAGCGTAACTCTTTATGAAAAGTTTATCTTTTAAACCCTAAGGGGTTGTTTGATAACTGGTTGAGAGGTGAGTTGTGAAGGTAGTAAATCCTGCAAATGTAATACCATGTTTGGTAGTTGGTTCAGAGGTAAGTTATTTACATAAAAACAAATATGGTTTTTGGCTTACAAATTTAGAAACCTGCATAACTGTATTAGTTATGAGGGAATCTATATATTATTTTATGCCGAAGAGAAGGCGGAATAACTAATTCCTACATAACTAATTCTAGCATAAAATAATACATAAATTCTCACATAACTAATCCATATATTACTAATACTTGCATAAGTCTAACGAGCTACCAAACGGCCCCCAAGTAATATTCTTTTTTTCTTGTAAAGGAGCAAAAAATGAATTTGGATTAGATCTAGGATAGGATGCAAAAGAATTCTACCTGCTAAGACTCAGCATCTGCTATGAGCTTTAGGAGGTGCGTACATTAAAAAAGGTACTTTTCACAGCACCACAAAGAACGGACCCTATTCTCCGGTATCAAAATAAGTACAGAGATGCAACTGTTTGTGGGAACTTGAATTGGTGTTTGAAGAGTAATTGAAAATTGAGTCCAAACAATGACTGGAAATACACCATTATGACAGACCAGAGAATAAGACATTTCCGGAACAGTTACTGAAAATTCAAATGTTAATAGGAGGGGATCAATACCCAAAATCTGAACCATGAAAAAGCAAAATGAACAAAGAAGTTGTGCAGAATGTGATTCTTGAAAACGAAGTTGAATTAATAGACCATATTATGGTCGGAATAATATTGCTGCTAGAATGGACACCTGAGAGGCATGAAAAGTAAGATTATGACATGATGGAAATGTTTGACTTGACAAGCAGTGTCACATGGAAGCTTTAAGGTCTTTTCCCAGATCATAGACACTGATACAAACCAGAAAAGTTAGAACATGTTCCCAGCAATTAAAAAATCAAACTGGTAGCTTTTCTAATTGGCTGTGGAAAACCATCTGGGAAAACAGAGCACGCCTAAAGGTGGACTGTTTGACATGATTGGCGGCACACATGCCTTACTAAAAACAACCTTCAGAAAAGGGGATCAATATCTGCAACAGGTGTCCTTTATGTGGAAGACAGAATGAGGATATCAAGCATCTTCTGGCATTTCATTCTGAACATTAGAGTGGTTAGCTGATTAATGACTATTACAACTACTTAGCTCCTAAAATCTTGGGGCTTAAAAGGGATGGGGAAGGACAAGCAAAAGATATGAATATGATGTCTGTCACCATCTCATGGATCATCCGTAAACAAAGGAACACAAGAATTTTTTAGAGCAGAAAGGAATCTGTCATCTGCATTAAGAACATATGCATTTATCTACTGTTTTATTGGTGTAACATGGTAATTGCAAATGATGTAGAGGCTTTCTGTAATGAGGCTTTCCTATGTAAATACTTTGCAGCAGTTTGCTGCACTTTAATTCAATACTTTTACCAATAAAAAAAAGAGAGAAAACTCTTGTTTAAATTAAAATGATAACAACATATAACATGGCTTCTTATATAATGGCTTAACTGTATGAATATAAGGAAATTTCAGACTATAGAGAGTAAGGAAAGTTTAGACTAATGAAACTTCCCTAATTACCACAATTCCTTTTTATGACACAAACATAAGAATGTATCATACTACTAACCTAAATATATTCTAACGCTAACAACATTAGTTATCTTGACTTTCAACACTTATTAGTGTACTTAAGGTTGAATTAGTATTTCAAAATACAAGCTCTCACAAAGTAAGAGCTCTACATACTTCAGAGAATAGGAAATGGATACCTCCACAACTTACAAAATAACAGCTTATGAATCTACAACCCATAGCTACTGTAAGTCCCTATTGCACCTGTATTTACTTCAAGAAAACATGTTGCCTATAGAAAATTTGAAATGCATGCAGTCCTAACTATAATCCATTTCTATCCCCTACTTGGATGAGGGTAAATTTATCTGAACAAAAAATGGTACTTAACCACTTCCTCTGGTTTCCTGATTATACATCCCATGCTTCTCACGTTTGGTAGATTAGTTTCAAATTATATGTTATCACCCATATACCAACTTTCTGTGGCTTCCATTATTCATAGGTCCTCTTTATCAAAGGATAGAAATGTTGCATTCTCAAATACTATAAATATAATCAACCATAGGTGCAGAGTTGATGCACAATTGAAACATAATAAGAATATGTCTCACTTACCTATGTGCTCCAAATGGGGCCAAAAGATGCTCATATTAAGAAGCAGAAAATGCAAGTACTTCATCTGTCCACATAGGCTAGAAGTAATTTACGGCAGGTTGATTGCAAGATATAGTAATCATAACCAATAAGAAAACAAAGAGAATACACATAAATCAAGTTTACTATAAGAAAAACATCACATAGAACTTACAGCACCATTGCATAGTGAAGCCACATAAGTAATAAGTCTGCAAAAAACAATCTAGCATACCTTAACACTGCTTAAAGAAGAAGGCCAACTTCAAGACCTGGCAACCGTATCCCATTAACCACAAAATGTGTTACCACTCTCACCTACTTCATCTTCACTACCACTTTCGGGTGGCCAATTCGGCCAACTTGATACGGTCTCCACACTATTAGCCCTCGCAACAACCCCATCTCCTTGACCAGTCTGGCCAATCTGAGTAGGGGAAAGCAGAAACTCCAAACTGTCACCCCTAGTTGTATCCTCCCTGTCGAGCTGATGCCTCCTGGCAACACGTCTAAGTGTGCGCCTAAACCCAAACAAATCCTCTTGCTCACCCAGAAACTCTTCCAACCTCATTGCTGCAACAAAATTCTGACGTCTACGGCAAACCTCATCTTCCTCCGTAGGTAACTGGAACCTACAAACTGGACATGAATTGTTCATTTCTAGCCATGGTAAAATACAATCAGAATGATACATGTGTTTGCAAGGCAACATTTTAACTTGCATGTCAAGTAAAAACTGGTCTTTGCAAACCGCACAAGGAATAACCGGATCATTCTCAAGCATAGAAGAGGTAATTTGAAGTAGTTCAAGTGCCGCCACAGCTGATCTGGAAGCAGAATTGTTGTGAGGATTGGGGGTGGGAGCGTCGTTAGTGGTGGTGAGATGGCGAATTAGACGGTGGAGATAAGGACTATTGAGGAGGAAGTTGTCGTCGGAGGGAGTAAAAGTGGTAGGGGTTTCAATGTCAGAGGTAGGGTTAGGGTGATTTGGAAATTGGGGAAGAATGGTAGGGGTAATAGAGTCCATATGTTCGAGGAAATCGGAATGGCAGTGAGGGCAACGAGGATTATTAGGGGGTGGGTGAAGGAGGAAGACGCTCATGTCGCATTCGTGGCACCAGAAAGTATGGTGGCGCTGTGGCGGAGTTGCGATGGTGGTGGACATTTGGTGTATGTAAGTGGGAAAAGGGATGGAATATTATTGTGATGTGAAAAGACAAGCGATTTGTGTTTGTTTTTTATCGTAAGAAGAAGAAACGGGACGCGAGGGAGGAAGAAGAAGAAGACAGTGGGCCATACCGGTCGTTGCCCTCTTTTGGTTTGTTGGCTTGTTGCTCTCTAAACTCTCAAAACATTCAAATGACAACCATTGTGTACGATACTCTTCTGTCCAACCCTATTTGTTCACTTTTGAATTGTCATACTTCTTAATAAATAATAAATATTAGGGATAATATTATTATATTACTTTTTAACTTTAGTAAATTTAATGAAAAATGTGTTACTCCCTCCGTTCCATTTTATGTGACAACATTTGACCGGACATGGAATTTAAGAAATAAATAAAGACTTTGAAATGTTTATCAAATTGCCCTTTAAAAAGTACTCACTTTTCTCTCCTCATAAATGTATTGGAGTATTATTTTAAGATTAAGTGGGACCAACAAGGGTAAAAGAGGAATTGTACCTTTAAATACTTACCATATTAGGAAATGTGACATTCTTTTTTGGACTGACAAAAAAAAGTTGTGCCACATAAAATGGGACGGAAGGAGTACATGATAAATAATATTTAATAGGAAGGATAAAATAGATACAAAAGATAAATTATCTTTTGATTTTCTAAATTGAACAAATATTGTTTGACAATTTTTTTAATATAGTGGACAACTATTGTTGGACGGCGAAAGTAGTTGAGATAACTAATGAAAACATTCTTAAAATTTGTGAATTATTACTTTTAACTCCATGACCTCATTAAGATTATGAATTATTATTTTCTCATATTTGAATATTAGAAATTTAGTACTCCCTCCATCCTTATTTAGTTGTCCACTTTAGAAATGACACACAAATTAAGGCAACAATGATTAGCATAGTGAAGTTATAATTTTACCCTTATAGTACAATTTACTTCCAAAATAAATTCACTCAAGATAATTAATCAATGCTGAGAAGTTCATAAGTTTATTTACTTTATTTATGACAACTTTTCAATTTAAATAAGGGTATAATAAGAAAAAAATTGTTGTCATTTCTTGATTTGTCAAAATAGACAACTAAATAGGGACAACTAAAAGAGGAATTATGGACAACTAAATAGGAACGGAGGGAGTACTGTCATATATATTAAGAATCTGAAAGATTATAAAATTCTTACTCTTTAATTAATTTTATCTTCTACATATTTTCAATTATGATATGTTGTTCTTTGATATAATTGGTTTCTTAATATTAAATAATTTTTCATAGATTAGTCATTTATAACTTTTTCTATTGTTTGATCATGTACATGCAAAGTATAAAATACTCAATTTAATGGCATATTATTCATTCTTTAATCAATAGCAGCTAGCTTTCCTTGCTCTTCCGTGTCATTATCCATAAACACCCCTAAATATGTCATAATAAATTAATCATGTGAACGATACCAACCCCTCGTATTCTAAAATGTATGCTTTTTTTTTATTATTCTAAACAATCATATTTAAAAACTAAAAATATTTTGAAATAGATTATTATTTTTTTAAAAAAAAGAATAACTAAAGAATTATGAACAAACCAAGTCACATGTTTGTTATTCTGGAGGGCACCAATTCGGAAAAAATATAGGAAACAAAAACAATTACAAGTAAATAGGAAGACCAAGAAGGTTACAACTAGCAGTAGTTTTAGTAATTCAGACTCTCTAACTTTTTCCTGTATTAACCATTAACAAAAAATAGAAAAGTAGCAATTGAAAACATTTAAACTTTTCTGAATAAAGAATGTGAAAGGTTTAAGAAGCAATATATGAAAAATATGTGATAACATCTATCTATCTATCTATCTATCTATATCTATACTATCTATTTATATTTATCTATCTATCTATATCTATGTCTATCTATCTATCTATCTGTTTGTTTGTCTGTCTATCTGTCTATCTATCTATACCACCTTAAAAACATGAACTTCCTAACTTGAATGTTAAATTATTATAACACCCCAACTTAAAACATCCAATTTTGTAAATCTTTTATATTTTATGGTATATTACATATATTTAAATGTTTATATTATAAAATTCATTAAAAGCATATATACACCTTTTCACATTAAAGGGTGGAGACTTTTTAAAAGAGTTGTGACTTTTTCAAAAGGCTGCAACTTTTTCAAAAAGTTGTGAATTCTCCGATTAGTTGTGATCTTTTCAAAGGGTTGTGACTTTTCATAAGGGTTGCGACTATTCCAAAAGGGTGTGGCTTTTTTGAAGTGTTGTGACATTCCTAAAGAGTTGTTACCTTTCTAAAGAGTTGTGAGTTTTTTGAAGAGTTGAATCTTTTTTGATAAAGCACAATATGCACATGTTCGTACTACCTTTTTTGGCTATAAATAGAGGAGGTCCTCACATTTTTAAACTACAAATTTTCTAAGTTTTCTATTCTTCTTCTTAAAACACCAAATTTAATACATATTCTATATTCATTTATATTATAATATAAAATATATTAAAAGAAGATACATTTTCACATTGAATAATTATGAATTTTTCAAAGGGTAGTACCTTTTCCGAAGGATTGTTACTATTACAAAGAGTTGTGACTTTTGACTTTTCCAAAAAAATCATGACTTTTCATTAGGGTTGTGCCTTTTCAAATAAGGCATTATAAACCGTTGTTCATACTACTCTTTGTTGACTATAAATAGAGGGGTTCTCTCACATTTTTAAACCACAAATTTTCTATATTTTCTATTATTATTATTCTTAATACCCAATTTTGTACATATTCTATATTCAAACTATATATTTTTTAAGCAACTTTATGGACCATTGGTCTGATTTATTGATTATCTTAAAGAAGTTGGATAAGTACTAATACCAAAAGTCTTAGCCAAAATCCTACAAAATATTTTATCTTACATTTATTTATAGTATAAAATATATTAAAAGCAAACACCTTTCCGCATGAAGGATTGAGACTTTTCCAATGGGTTGTTACTTTTTCAAAGAGTTGTAACTTTTCCGAAGGATTGTGACTTTTCCATATCGGCCAAAATTTACAACATTTTGGAGATATAATTAATATAACAACATTTCAACTCACAATAAAATATATTAATAGATACAAGTACCTTATAAAGTTGCGGTATAATTTATTTTCTATTTGTTGTCTCTTCGTCAATTTTGATTCCATCAAGAATGCTTTAAAAGTTTCCATAACCAAACACACAAAATTAATTCAATAAAAAATTATAAAAATAAAATTTTACAGATCATTGAATAGAACACTAATGTAATTTGTTGGACAAAGTGATGATAGAAGGGAAAAGCCCACAAAAAGAAGTAGATACGAACCTGTAATATCTCGAAAATTACTAAGCTAAGCCCGAATAATTATGTAATACCTCACAACTCTACTCTTATAATTTAAATTATTCGCCATAAGTATATGAGTTTGAATCGGGTGATGTCTTACTTGCTCACCCATTTTAAGGCCCATTACCAAGTTTATCAAGAGTATCAAAATTCATCTAGAGTCATAAGGGACCTCAAACACCAAGCCAACTTTAAAGCATTTCTATCGGCTAAGTTCTCCTGTTAGTTCATATAAAGGTCAATTTCAGATAACTATATCTCTAATAATATAGTGAATTAGATGACCTACGACCTATCCAATTAAAGGTTTAGGAGTCTTTTTCACAACGCACCGAGTTTGTCTTATTTCAAGTTTGGAGCAAAACGTTAAGGTCATTTTACTCTAAGATATCGGACTGAGCAATTCGGTGAGGTCACCTGCTCAATCGGTGATCCACCGAATGAGTTGGCAAATCACCGAATTAGCTCACCAAATTGTTTTGAAAATCTGAAGTCTCTGTCTATTTGAGCGATCTAAAGTCCCATTGGACAACTCACCAACTATTTCAGCGAGAAGATCTCCAGATTGCCGATTTAGTCGATGGGATTCATTAAAAGGTCATTTTATTTTAATTTTTTGATCATATTACGTTCCTAGATGGGTTTTCTTGATATTTCACCCTCAATCAACTTCTCTAAGTCCATCATACTACCTTATAACATCATTATACGTATAAAAACTCTCAAAATCCATGCTTCTTATTCTTCTAATGATCAAGAACTCGGAGAAAGGATTTCTTCAATATCTCAAGATCTAAAGGCTCCAAGTTCAAGATTATCTTCAAGAATCCTAAGATTCTCTACAAGAATCCTAAGTTTTCCAATACAAAATTCTTCTCCATTCTTCATATCCACGAAAACCCCAAGGAAGACAAAAGCTAGAGTTCAAGTCTTCTAATCAAGTTCTTCTTTAAACTTCTTCGAGAATCTTGTTCTTCAGATATGCAAGGTTATTCATAGTATTGGACTAGTTCGTCCTCACGCTCTATATCTCAATTCAATTAGTAGCAAGTTGAATCTAGGGTTCTGCCCTCAATTTTATTAAATTCCTATATTATGAGATTGTGATACTTTAAGCATTGAAAATTTCAAATTATTGTTCATAATTGTAGTTCCACATGAATCCTATATATTTAGTTTTAGTATATGTATTTCGAGCCAGTAAAATTTTCTTACATTGATTTTGAAAACTAAACTGAGTTTAAGAGAAAAGTTTAAAGCATTATTTTCAAAAAGAGTTTAAGAACTTAAATAATTTCGAATGTATCATTTGTACATTGAAAAGGAGAGCACTATTTTCAAAAACTATAAAGAGTTTTCAGAGTATTTTATAAAGACTTAGTACAACTTTAATTAACTCATAAAGAGGTCTTTTGAGAAATTATCTCAACTCAAAGAGTACTTTTACATGATCTTACAGTTATATTTTGGGAGTAGTATTGAGCAATGATTTGGGGTAAGAGTTAAGATAACTCAAACTCCATAATCTACGTCGCCAACATAGATAGCGTTGTACCACAAGACGGGTGATTCCTCACCTGCCTGAAGAAGTTTTTTTAGTGAATCCATCAGTCAGTTGCGTTCTATACTCTAGTATGATATAGTGCAGCTCTAGTAATGTGGGTAATACGTTGTATCATCACAAGGAACATAAGTGATGGTTGTCAGTTAGAGAAACTCTCAAGTAAAGTAAAGTAAAGTATATTTTTATTTATATATTTCAGTTCCATATTTCAATTGTTGCCTTTTGTTTCCGGTTAAAGCTTAATTGATTTTCAGTTAAGTTACCTTCAGTCTTTCAATTTACTTATTTATTTTAGTTAGCCCTATTACATACTCGTACATTTAATGTAATGGTGTGATTCAACCTGCATCATTTTATGATGCAGATTCAGGTACTTATGATCCTCAATAGGAGTTTCGTTGAGATCACTTCATGCACTCGTCAGCTTAGAATTGAGGCCTCGCTTTTGAAGGACTCCAGTTTTTATTAGTTGTTAGTAATAGATTTTTAAGGTGTCGTGGGTATTGTCCTGACACTCATCTTTATCCATTAGAGGCTTCTAGTCAGTTTTGGAGAGTCTTTCAATTTTAAATGTTTTATTGAAAACTTATGTTTCATACTCAATATATTAAAAAAGTTAGAGATTCAGTAAGTTGTTGTTAAACATTTCTTTTAGTTTGATGCTTGAGTTAGTCTTTCGCTTGTAGTCAGCTAGGATGAGGGTTCGCTTGGAGACCAACAATTGTTCTTGAGTGCTGGGCGTGTCCAGGGTTTAGGCTCTAGTCATGAAAAACTTGGTATCCAAGCACAAAGTTAAGTGTCCTAGGTTGTCTACGAACCCGTGTCTAGCAGAGTCTTGCTTATGTGTGTTGTGCACCACACTTATCATCAGGAGGCTACACGATATTTAGTAAATGTTTCCCATTCTTTCATACTCTAGATTGTTGATAACGCTCAACTACACCTCATCCAATTCTAGGTGTAGGTGTTCATAATCTAGTATAAACCCAACCAGAGTTGGGGTCGAACCCACAGGGATTGGTACATTCAATTAATAAGTGAAGAATGTGCTCTAGTCGTTTGTAGAAGTAAACATCATCGAGTTAAAGCAACGTACATTAAAGGGATTTGGCAACAAGTTTCAGATAGAGGGATTAGGTTTGTCAATTAACAACTACAACAACTACGAAAACATGGGAGTAGATAAGTAGAGACAGATTCTCGGGGATGTGATTGATTAAAGGCTAATTTCGCTATATGGGTAATTATAGTTTAATAACAACAACTTGATATCAATGGGTAGGCTAGACTATAGATGCAATAGATTTCTCTTGAATAACTATTACGATTCAAGCGAGTTCTCTCGAACCTCAACAAGCATAACAATATAAGCAACCAAATACCTCAATTTATCCACTCTCTCGAGCTAAATAGGTAGGCTCAAATTAGGATTCACCCTCTCAAGCTGAACCCACAACAACTCAATCACTACAATCATCAATCGATAACCTTAATTCTAGAACCTCTTTCTCAAGCAAGCCCAAAACACTAAACTAGAATCGCATGTGCAACTACAATTCATAAGTTAATACACAACTATCAATCGAACCCACTTCAAAACATCATTTAAATCATTAAACAAAATACCCATACGCTAATTAACGCAAATAATCACATAATCACACCCCAAGAACGGGGGTTTTAGCCACACATCATAAAAGGGAAGAAACAATTACCAATATGTTATTGATGAACTGTGTAATGATTCCCAAGTCTTTACAATGCTTCAATTTAACTCCAATCCAAAACCCACTAAAAAATTCTACTTAAAAGAATAGTCTTGGGGATAAAAAACTCAAGGAAAAACTCTCAGAACACTTGTTTAGAATCTGGGAAATTTAGAGGTCTCCAACCTCTCTTAATAATCTTTTGAAAAGTTCTATTTATACACTCCTAAATTTTTGCCTTTATGGTCAATCGGCAGGGTATGTCGAGTGTCACCGACCAAGTCGGCGACGTGCCAAGTGTCACTTAAAATCGCCTTCCTGCCTTGTCTCTTCTACCTCAAGCTTCTGTAACTTTAGGCTATTAGGAGCTGAGTCGCTGACCCATTCAGCGGTTCACCGACTGTCCATTTCCATGGCTAAGTTGGCTTGTTCCCTAGGGCTGGCATGCTGGAACTTTAGGTGAGCTGAAGAGCCACTCGGTGGTTCACCAAGTGGTCTTGGTGATCACCAGGATTGCCTTTCTTCAACTTCTTCAGCTTTTTCTTTCATTTTTTCCCAATAATGTCATTGCCTTGCTCCTTTTGCCTTCATTGCTGCAAATCAACATTTTAACATTAGTTTGGAGCATAAATTAGGCATTGAGGATAATAAAATTATGAAAACAAAGCCCTAAATGAGTCAAAATCTCAGACTCATGAATTGTGCAATATAATTGTGTGACAAGTACCTTATTCAGACTCGTGCGTTTCTCAAATCCATTCAGCTACCCTTCATACTGAAGGTGGTTAGAATAGCAAAGGCCAGATCCTTACTGATCAACTACTCTTAGATAGAGTATTCAATAAGTCATGAAACTACAGAGAGGATTGAGAGAGCCCGCGAGTGAGCTTAAGTTTTTGGATTCAAAAGAATGCACTCTTCTACATCAAGCTTCTTCAACTTTAGGCGATCAAGAGCTGAGTCGCCCACCCATTCGGTGGTTCGCCGACTGTCCATTTCCATCGCCAAGTTGGCTTGTTCCCTAGGGCTGGCATGCTGGAACTTTAGGCAAGCTGAAAGGTTCGCCGAGTGGTCTTAGTGATCACCAAGATTGCCTTTTTTCAACTTCTTCAGCTTTTTCTTTCATTTTTGCCTGATAATGTCATTGCTTTGCTCCTTTTGCCTTCATTGCTGGAAATCAACATTTTAACATCAATTTGGAGCATAAATTATTGAGGACAATAAAATTATGAAAACAAAGCCCTAAATGAGTCAAATCTCAAACTCATCAATTGTGCAATAGAACTGTGTCACAAGTAACTTATTCAGACTCGTGCGTTTCTCAAATCCTTTCAACTACCCCTCATACTGAAGGTGGTTAGAATAGCTAAGGCCCAAATCCTTACCGATCAACGACTCTCAAATAAAGTATTCAAAAAGTCATGAAACTACAAAGAAGCTTGACAGAAGCCCGCGAGTGAGCTTAAGTTTTTGGATTCAAAATAATGCACTCTTATTCATATGAATCGTGTGTTCGAGCTAAAAGTGAGATATACTCTCAGACCCTTTGCTCTAAGCTTTCTTTCAAGTGAGACCCTTATGAGGGAAGTGTGTTTGAGAATGCTTGGGAAAGTGCCCAGAGTTAGAATAATGCATATAGAAGTGTAGTAATCTAAGAAAGGGAGATTGTGATAAAAGAATTTATGTTGTTGTAGTCATGCATCCAGTAAGTTATTAATAAGGAGTTTTTCCCTTATGTTTTGACTAAGGAGTATTAATTTTGTGTGGCTTTTATGATAGAAGGTAGAGTAATAGTTACTAGTCAGGATGAGTTAGAGTATACTTCAATCATAAGGGAGTTTATGATAATGTACCCTTGTGTTAGTGAAGATCAAGTATATGTGTTTAATAAAAGAGTAGAGTATTCATGAGGTGATAGATCTAAACTTATGATTTTTTAAGGGAGAGACCCATGGTATTCAGAGGATTATAGAACTAATAGGCAATGATGTATAGTGATAGGGTAAATAATACTTAGGTGGTTAAAAAGAATGTGACGGTAATCTGTAAATAGGTAGACTTGGAGATAAAGATTGACTACTTGTCATGAGGTCTTAGTGGACGAGTGTTTCTTAATTTTTTCTAGTAGTTGCTAGTGAGTATAATCTGGGAGCAATTATATTTATTTTTTGTGTTTAGTACTAGGCACTAAGCTTGAATTTTAGATGTGTCGTAATAAAAAGGATGACAATATGAGGGTGATGATGTAGTTTTGAGATTTGACATAGAGGAGGTGAGTAATTAAGGTGTTAGTTTTCAATGAATGTGAGTGGTACAAGTGTGGTATTATGACTCCTAGATGAGAGAAATGAAGTGTGACTAAGTCATTAGATTAACAAGAGCATTAAGAGGTGTACTCAAGGTTGTATGTAGTCAGACGAGGTTCTAATTAAGTTTATGATTTTCTATGTTTGCCTAGATTGTATATTTGAGTTGTTAATATGGAGTAGGCTGATGTAAACATTATTTATTATGCTTAAGAGTTTGGTCGAAGGGATCATATATAGCAAATAATGAGCCTCTTAAATTTAGTTCAAGTTTCCTCCAATTAGGTAGATATGAACTTAAAAGGACGGTGACAGTGGGCCAAAAAAGAGAAGTAAGACTACTAAGAGTTTCATTAAGCGACTTTATAAGACAATATGGGTCTCGATTATAGAAATACTTCTATTGAAGCGAGAAGAAGTTAAGAGAACCATGTCAGAAAGAAGCTTTATAAGGAATCTTAGTACCTACACGTGGGGAGTCTAGTACCCATGAGATTAGCATTTCCTGAGTTTTAGAGTAAAGCGAATGTAGACCAGTTTAAAGATAATAGAATAGATCCATAGCTTTAAAGTGTCGACTTCAGACCTAAGGGGGAGATTATAAGATGTGAAACCAAGTCAAGTGTGGAAAATCATATACTGATGTGCTCAGAAAGAGTTTTAGTGATATATCAATCCATTCATAATCTAATATATTCCTCAAAGTTTATTCATTACAACATCTAGTTGATTCCACTAATATCATAATTTTGTTCATGACATATGCTCATACACTTCAGATAGATTCACATCTATGCCGAGTTGCCAGAATGAGAGACAAAGCCTTTACCCAATTTATCTCAATTCTACTCCATAATGTTATGGATACGAGCCTCATGATATGAACATATTCATTAACGCACTCATGTATCGAAGTTTCCCTAATAGGTACATGAGGCCTTATTA
Organism: Solanum stenotomum; assembly: GCF_019186545.1. Classification (NCBI taxonomy): domain Eukaryota; kingdom Viridiplantae; phylum Streptophyta; class Magnoliopsida; order Solanales; family Solanaceae; genus Solanum; species Solanum stenotomum. Next base: position 24,418,590 of record NC_064286.1, read on the forward strand.
GAGAAAGCTTGAAAAGAGCTCAAAGTCGACAAAAGTCATATGATGATGTTAGAAGAAGAGATTTTGAGTTTGATGTTCATAATTGGGTTTACTTGAAAATCTTACCCATGAAGGGTATAATGCGGTTTGGTAAGAAAAGGAAGCTTAGTCCCCATCTTGTGGGCCTATATCGTAATTTTAGATATGTTGGCAATGTTGCTTATGAACTTGATTTGCCAAATAAGTTGGCATCAGTGCATCTGGTTTTCCATATCTCTATGTTAAAAATATGTGTTGGTGATCCGACATCCATAGTTCCCTTAGAAGGTTTGGGAAGTCAAGAAGCTAAGAACAAAGAAGTTGCTTCCGTGAAAGTGTCATGGAGGAATCATTAAGTTGAGGGTGCTACTTGGGAGGCCGAGGACGATATGATGTCCCGATATCCCATTTTTTTCCTTCTACTTATACTCTAGCTTGCAGTATTGAGTTCCTCATTGTTGACTCTTTTGGTATCATGTGTTTTAGATGTTTACATGATTTCCTTATTATGCATGTTCATGAAAAGCTTAAGTTTTAAGAAACTAAGTCAACTTGAGTGATTTCTACATGTTTATGTGCATCTTATAATGAATAGAATATAGACACTATGATATGATGTTTTGAACATGTTTTAGCTTTGAGTTGATGTTTCCTCCGCGGATACATGCATTTGAGTATGTGTTGCATATGAGCTTCATGATATGAAGATATGAGTATGTTTTAGCTTGGAGTTGAGCTTTCCTCCTTGTATATGTGCATTTATGTGATTGCATGCATGATGGGATGCTAGGCTTGAGTCTTTTCTTTTAAAGATATGCCTAGAATCCCATTCGAGGACAAATGTTCCCAAGGTGGAGATAATGTAACACCTTAGAATCTAGTAGACTAAGCAAGGGGCTAGGTGGTAAGTAATGAGCCAAAGAAGTTAGCCTGAGCAACCTTCACGTGGGCCCAAACGGGCCGTGAAGGGCACCACGAGGCATGGTGCTGCCCGTGGTGGCTCACATAATGTAGCCAAGGAAGCCGCTCCTCCCATGAGCACCCACATCATTCGTGAAGAGGTCAACGAGCAGTGGTGATGACCGTGGAGGGGAGGCAGTAGCTTACCAAAGTCCTCCACACGAGCCACTAGACGACTCGTGAAGGCTACTACGAGCTGTGGAGTTGGTCGTGGTCAAGAGTGAGTGTAAGTAGTGGAAAGACAAGCCACTGGTCAAGGACCACGGTTGCCAGTACGGTCCGTGTGGTCCTTGACGGGTAGTGGTGCCTCCCGTGAAAATGGGCAGTCAACTATAAGCTTAAGGACTTTTTTGGTCTTTTTTGGGTTTGATTAAATCAAATCTATGTCATTTTACCTAAGCCTAGGTCCCATATATAAGTGATTTTAACCCCAACACTCGCCCATTCAGGTTATTCTCTCAAACTCACCAAAAGAAATTGGGTTCTCCTCCCTTAAAACATTTCTCTCTTTAGAAACTTGAAGAAGAAGGGTTCAATCTAGGGTTTCAAGGAAAGCTTCCATTTTCATCATTGAAGATATCATTTGTCTTTGAGGTATGATAATTTTCATCCATGGATTCCTTCCATTCATGGAGTTCCCAAATTCTCCTATTTTCAAAGGTAGAAATCCCCAATTGAGTTAGGGTTTTCTTCAATTGCCATGGGTTCTCTTTAATGTTGATTTAAATGATTGAATTATGTTCTAGTATGCATGAATTGATGAAATACTATGATTTTATAATGATTACCCCATGAACCCATGTAATCCCCATGTTTTCTAATTATGATGATGTGATGTGGATTTTGAATTATGAAGAAGGAGATTATGAATTAAGCATGTTCTTATGAGAATTATGTAAATGTTTTTAAGGATACTTTGAGAGTAAATTATCAATGATGATGATTGTTGTTCTGTTGTTGAAAGGATTTCTCATAAAAACATTAATGCATGATTGTGAAATTTTTTCTCACATAGTAAGGATTCTAAGGTAGAAAGGCTTCTCACCTAATTGAATCAAAGAATAAGAGACATCCTAATGAAACCTAGCTTGGATTGGTTAATGCATGATACTTTTCCATGGATGTCTTATGACTTAGCTTGGATTGGCAAGATGACGTGCCGTTCATGGGTAATGAGAACAAGTAAGAAATGACTATTCTGTGGGATTTATGCTTAGCACAGAGAAGGCACTAAGATGGAAGCTCTCTATTTAGTAGAGGTCTGATTTCTAGTAGCAATCTCGTTATCCCTTACCTATGTACCCCATAGGATGATTGTTTAGATAGGCATTAGCTAGTGGATGCACTTAAGCTACAAGTTCATGGACCTTACCTTGGCAAGTAGGACAACCCTTTTCGGTGTGGGAGACACCGGAGGATCATGTTATAGCTCACACATGGTCTCTATGTCGTTTAAGGCTACTCCTACAGTAATAATGAATTAAGGTTACTTCAAGAAGTATCTCATATGTGTTCAAAGGTTTTAAAGATGTTAGCTTGCATTGACCATATTTTTTGAATTATCTTTTCTAACCTTCTTATATCATGTTTTAGCTTGATCAATTGCATGTCATGAAATGTCCCATTTTAGCATGATTTGAATGTTTTATGTATGACTATCATACTTGGTACATTGTTTTGCACTAATGCATACTCTTGCTTACATTTTTCTTAAATGTAGGGTTTGATACTCAAGGTTCTTAGTTTTGTGGCTAGTGGTTGACTTGGTTGATTTCCCAAGCATTGGTGAGTCTTCATGCTTCGAGGATGGAGTCACATTGTTTTCAGTTTCTGTCTTACTTTTTAGTTTTGGATATGATGTATGGGCTAGGCCCAATTTCATTCTATTGTATTAGATGACTATTGAGACAAAGTGTCTAGACTTCTTCTTCTTTTTTTATAAAATATTTGGACTTGAAATATTATCTTTACTTCTTATGTTTTATTTCTTATGTTATAAATGCTAAGTGACCTGTTTGGGGTCTCTCGGGGTCCTATTCAACATGTTACATCTAGGGTGTACCCCTAAGTTGTGACACTACATGACACACTAGTCACTTGAGCATGCACGACTCTCCAGATTTAACAAACTTATTTCACATTCATTTGACACTTTTTCACATGAAGTTAAGTTATGTTATGTCACGACCCGAGCCTACACCCTGGATGTGGTCGGCACTCGAGAACCATTGCTGGTCCCCAAGCGAACCCTCATCCTGACTGACTACAAGCGAAAAACTGATTCAAGCATACAAAAGCTTAAAAATTGAATAAAATTCATGAAACTTAAACACAAGCTTTAACTCAAAAGAAATCTGAATAAAAATAAATTATTCAACTCGCCATAAAATAGGCAACTTAAGTCTTTAAAACATTTAATAAAATAAATGATACAGACTTCTCAAGTATACTGACTATCTATAAAGCCTCTATCTAATAACGATGGAAGTCGGGATAAGACCCACGACATCCTGATTGAACGAAAAAGTAAATGAAATCCTCTGGAAGTAAGGAGGCTCATCATAGCTAACTCGAACTCTCAGATGTATCAACAAAGCTCCTGTTGATGATCCTGAATACCTGTGTCTGCATCATGAGAAGATACAGGCCAAATGGCTCAGTACGTGGAATGTATGAGCATGTAAGAGGAATTCTAAAGCATAACATAAGCTTGAAACTTGATAAGAAGGAAACATACTTACCTCTTTTCAATCTTACTCAACTCAAGGAATACTCCAAACTACTCAAAACTACTTAAACTTACTCAACTCAGAAGTACTCAAGGATAAGATATTCAACTCAGAGATTAGATACTCAACTCAAGGATATGATATTCGACTCTGGGTACTCAACTCTGGATACTCAGCTCAATATAAAGCAACAATACACATGCAATATATGGAAAGCTTTATAAAACAGTAAAACAACTCAGTTCGTTAAAGAAAATGCAATAACAAACTCAACTTTTCTCATATAAGAAAATAATATAATTTCTGTGAGAGTTTCTCTAACCGACAACCATCACTTAAGAGCTATAATGATGATACAACACTTTACCTCACGCTGCCAAGGACCATCCTATACCTTGACATCAGCATAGGACCTGAACTACTAAGTGGATCCACTAGTCTATTGTGAAAAAGGTTCATCTAAAAAGTATGACCCTTTTCTACCCATGGTGGCTACATGGTTTTATGGAGACGTGAGTTATCTGAACTCATGCTCGCCCCCAATTTGGTGCTCAATACTACTCCCAAAATATGATACTAGCTCTTTATGTTTAAAACATACTTCTTTTTGTGATTTGAGATAATTGCTCAAAACTTAGCTCAAAGGCTATCTTGGAAATCTCAGTTTCCCCTCTTGCTTCATTTAGAAAGTGATACTCTTTTCTAAAAACTAACCTGAAGGCTCTTTGGAAATCTCAGTTTTCGTTCTTATTTAAATGTGAAAACTTTATAAATCTCTTTGGGAATACATAGTCCCATATACTTTTTTATGAAAAGAACTTCAACTTTACTCTTTAGTGAACTTAAAACTTGAGTCTTAAAACAAAGTTAGAAGTTTGTAAAAGACTTCTTAAAATATGGTTCGTGCCAAATTATGGACATAAACGACTCAATGCAAGGTTTTCAATAACCATAGATAGAACTCAAATACTTGGAATTCAAGAACTTCAATGATACTACTCATTTCAAGAATGCTCAACTCAGAGTTCATGCGAAATTATGAGCATGAACTACTCAACTCAATGACTCAAAGATACTTCTCATCTCAAGACTGTTTAACTTATAATGTTCATGCGGAATTATGAGCATGAAATATTCAACTCAAGGACTCAAAGATGCTTCTCAAAAGGGATTTAGGAACTCAACACGTAAAGGCTTAGAACTTGAAGATATCACTTCTTTGAAGGATGCTCAACTTACGAAGTTCATGTGAAATTATGGGCATGAAACAACTTGACTCAATGGTCTACATAACTATATGGAAATCATGTATACGACTCTTCTCATTCTTTGAATTACTTCCTCAAAACTTAGTTCAAATCGAAAGTTGATCTCAAAGGATTCACAATTGAACTCAAAGGCTTTCTTGAACTCTACTCTTAACTCTCTCTTGAGTGTGAATTATGAATTCAAGAGTTATAGTTCATGATAAGAAAGATCTCATGATGACAAGGTAGACTCATTAATACATTATTCTCACTCTCATACTCACTTGCTCGAGTCTTGAAACAAGTTATTAGAATTTGTAGAAGACTCATCAAAAGGACTAAAAGGGACTTTCTCAAAATGTTTGAAAGAACTCTCAAGACCTAACTTTTAACTCTACCTTGAATTTGAATTATGGATTCAAGGTTGTGACTTGTGATAGGAAAGGTCCCATGATGTTTAGAAATGATTGTTGATAGCTAAACATGAGAAAAAGTCACGAAATCACCGTCTTGGAACAAGTCCGTGACGCATAGATGGTTTAAAATAATACTCGTGAAATTAAATTTTTAGACAGAGGAGTCCGCGTCATAACCGCGACGCGGAGAAACTTTTATCTCACTGGGGGAGCAAGTCCGCGACGTGGACTTGCGTGCCAGAGCACACTCGACTTTCTCCTTCTTCGTTTCCGGCCCCAATTCGCCTAAATTCGATTCTTTTTCTCAATCTCTCTTTAGATTTAGATACCCAACACATGTACACTAGAATCTAACTCTAACCACCCTATAAATCGACACATTAACTTCAAGAACTCCTCAATCTCAACCCAATTCAAGAATGGAAACAAATTCATGAATACATAACAAGAATATCAAAGCTTCATCTTTTAGAACGAATTTAAAGCTGAAATTAACATGATTGGTGTGTGGGTGAACAAACCCAACACTATGGAAGCTTACATGCCTGAAAGAATTATCCTCTTGAAGCAACTTGAAGGAAAACCTTTGAAGAAGAACCCTAGCCTTAGCTTTTCTAGATTTTCTTGAGCGTAGAATCTTTGGAGTGAATGAGAGGGTTTTGATTTAAGAAAAGTGATTTTCTACACGTTTAGGGAAATTTAGATGACCTCCTAAGGGTTTTTAGGACTAAAATACCCCTAAAGAAATAAATAAGACGAGTTGGGAGTCGTAATGATTTTTCACCAGGCAGTGAGGTCAGTATTGGCTCCGCGTCGCGGAGCTGCTGCCAGGTTTGCGACGTTAGTAAATCAGTCATAACTTCTTACTCAGAACTCAAAATTGAGCAAACTCAGTGGCGTTGGAAAGAGGACTCGAAGGGCTTTAATTTTATATCTTGTAACTCACCTAAATCATCCTGTACTAGGAGTTATGGTCATTTGAAGTTGACCCAAAACTTAAGAAAACTTAAGAATGACTTGAATGCTTTTCTCTTGGGTTCTTCTTGGAACTTAAGGTGCTACTTCTAGTGACCTTAACAGTCAAGAAATTTTAAATTCCTTGCAAAATCTCACTCACTATGAAGAACGGTTAGAGTCTCAGTTCGAAAAAAATTTCTGGGGTGTTACATGTTATTTAATAATTCAAATAGTGATTGCACATTAAAAATGTGAGGTACATAACAATTCCTAATTCGTGTGTGTCTGCACAACACACTAGACATGTGAACCTACACATTTATTTGATGTGTTATACTTTTTCACGTGAATTATATATTTGATGTGTCCATTTCCTAGATTTTTTCACTTAAGTTTAGTTATGTTGATTGCGATATTTAGTACATGAGGTAGTGAATGTCTATTAAATTATGTGTTCTTGTACGTCTTTCCATATGTGGCATATTCTTTTCATGTAAATTCAATTTTTTATGTGCCTATTGACTATATTTATTTCACATGAATTTAGTTAAGTGCTCTATGAATTTAAATAGTGCTTCCAGCATTAAATGCATAACGTATTGATTGACTCTTAAGTCACTTGTGCATGCACGACACACTAGTCATGTGAGTTTGCATAACTCTCAAGATGTGACAAACTCTTTTCAGTTGAATTCAAATGAAGTGCCTATTTCCTAAATTCTTCTCACCTGAATTTAATTTTTAATATGCTCATTCCCTAGATTTTTTACATGAATTTAGTTATGTGATTAGGAATTTAAATAGTGATTGTGTGTTAAAGGTGTGTGGTACTTAACCATTCTTAACTTGTGTGTGTCTGCACAACACACTAGACATGTGGCCATGCACGTTTGTCTTATGTGTTATACTTCTTTAGCGTGTTCAATTTTTGATGCGTCGATTACCTATTTTTATTTTTCATCTGATTTTAGTTATGTGCTTTAGGTATTTAAATAGTGATTACGATATTAAATGTGTGAGGTACTTCATAATTGTTAAGTTGTGTGTGCTGGCACAACTTTTTAGATGTGACAAACTCTTTCACGTGAATTCAATCTTTTATGTGTCCATTCTCTAGATTTCATGGGAATTTAGTTAAGTGTTTTATGAATTTAAATAGTGATTGTGACTTTAAAGGCGTAACATATTGATTGACTCTTAAGTCATGTGTGCTAGCACGCACATTAGTCATCAATGCCTGTACAACTCTCGACATATAACAAACTCTTGTCACGTAAATTCCGATGAAGTCTCTATTCCCTAAATCTTTTCAAGTGAATTTTTTTCTTCATTTTCATGTGAATTAAGTTAATTCCTCGATAATTTTTTACTTTTACTTTCTTAGATTGTTTTGTGAAACAAATTTAATTAAGTTTCTTCAACTCCAATGATTTTTCGCGTTTTGATCAACTTATGTAATGTGCATCCTTTTGAACATTTTTTATTTTAAAATGTCTCTTTTGGCATCGAAATCTACACACATATATTAAGCTACTACTCTTGGGTTGGTGACAACACTGATAGAAGAACTAAAATAGATTTAAAGATTACTTCCGTAAAGGAGGAGAGGGGTAAGTCACTTAATATGTCGATAGCCTGATTTCTTCCTATCAAAATAAATCGAAGTCAAGATCACCACCCTTTTTTACTTTACGACCATCCTCCAACCCAAGATGCTTTTAGAAGTTACCTTTTAGCAATATGCCGTGGCATGGGCCTAAAAGACCGTATGGCAGTTAATGCGTAACATACATAATGACTCTTAAATGTGTAACATACTAAATGACACTTAAGACATGTGTTCCTGCACTACACACTTTGTCACGTGAGTATGCACGACTCTTCAGATAAAACAAACTCTTTTCACATTCGTTTGATTCTTTTTCAGGTGAAGTTAGTTATGTTATTCAATAATTTAAATGGTGATTTCGCTTAAAATGCTTGAGGTACATAAAAATTCTTACTCGTGTGTGTCTTCACATCACACTTGACACGTGAGCTTGCACGTTTGTTTGATGTGCTATACTTTTTTCATGTGAATTCAATTTTTGATGTTTCCATTTTCTAGGATCTTTTACATTAATTTAGTTATGTGGTTTAGAAAGTTAGATATTGAATGTGATATTAAATTTGTGAGGCTCTGAATGATTATTAAATTATGTGTGCCTTCACGACTTTCGATATGTGGGAGATTCTTTTCATGTGAATTTAAATTTTTATGTGCCTACTCACTATATTTTTTTCAGGTGAATTTTGGTAAATGCTTTATAAATTTAAATAGTGGATCTGACATTAAAGGCATAATGTATTGATTGACTCTTATGTCATGTCTGCCTGCACGACACACTATTCATGTGATCCTGCATAACTCTCAAGATATGACACTCGTTTCACGTGAATTCAGATGAAGTGCCTATTTCCTAAATTCTTGTCACGTGGGTTTAATTTTTAATTTGTTCTTTCCCTTGATTTTTTTCACTTGAATTTAGTTCTGTGATTTAGAAATTGAACTAGTGATTGTGCCTTAAGGGCATGAGGTACTTCACCATTCTTAACTCGTGTGTGTCTGCACAACACACTAGACATGTGAGACTACATGTTTATTTGATCTGTTATACTCCTTCACGTGATTTCACTTCTTGATGCGTCCATTACGTATATTTTTTTCAAATGATTTTAATTATTTCATTTAGGAATTTAAATACTGATTATGATATCAGATGTGTGAGACACTTAATAAGTGTTAAGTTGTGTATGCCTGCACGACTTTTCAGATGTGGTGTACTCTTTTCACATGAATTCAATTTTTTATTGGCCATTCCCAAGATTTCATGGGAATTTAGTGAAGTGTCTTAATAATTTAAATAGTGATTGCGATATTAAAGACGTAAACTATTGAATGGTTCTTAAGTCATGTGTGCCAGCATGACAAACTGGTCATCAAAGCCTGTACAACTCTAGAGATATAACAAGTTCTTGTCACGTGAATTCATATGAAGTGCCTATTCCCAAAATCTTGTAACATGAATTCAAATTTTTCATTTTCATGTGAATTCAGTTATGTCATTAATAAATGTTTACTTTTACCTTCTTAGATTTTTTACGTGAAATAAATTTAAGTAAGTGAAACAAATTTAACTATGTTTCTAGCACTCCAATGATTTTCGCGTTTTGATCAACTTCTATAAAGAGTATCCTTTTGAACATTTTTTATTTTAAAATGTCTCTTTTGGCTTCGAAATCTACACACATATATTAAGCTTCTCCTCTTGGGGTGGTGACAACACTAAAACAAGACCTCTAATAGATTTAAAGATTACTTCCATAAAGGAGAGGGGAAAGCTGCTTAATATGGCATTAGCCCGGATTCTTTCTATCAAAATAAATAGAATTCGAAAGCTCACCACCCTTCTTTAATGACCAGCCTCCAACCCAAGTTTATTTTAGAGGTTAACTTTTAGCAATAGGCCTAGACATGGACCTAAAAGGCCATACGACAGTAAATGTGTAAGATACATAATGACTCATAAATGAGTAACGTACTGAATAACACTTACGTCATGTGTTCCTGCACGACACACTACGCACCTAAGCATGCACAACTCTTAAGATATAAAATACTCTTTTCACATTCCCTCCATTATTTTTTCACGTGAAGTTAGTTATGTTATTTTATAATTTAAATAGTAAATGTGCAGTAAAGTCGCAAGGTAGATAAAAATTCTTAACTCGTGTGTGTTTGCACAACATAGTAGACACGCCAACCTAAGCGTTTGTTTGATGTGCTATACTTTTTTCACATGAATTCCATTTTTTATGTGTCCATTTCCTAGATTGTTTTCACGTTAATTTAGTTATGTGGTTTAAAAATTTAAATATTGAATGCGATATTAAATGCGTGAGGTGTTGAATGACTATTAAATTATGTGTGTCTACACGACTTTCCAGATGTGGCAGATTCTTTTCATGTGAATTCAATTTTTTATGAGCCTATTCACTATTCTTTTCACGTGAATTTAGTAAAGTGCTTTATGAACTTAAATAGTGGTTCCGACATAAAAGGAATAATGTATTGATTGACTCTTAAGTCACGTGTGCATGCACGACACACTAGTTATGTGAGCATTTACAACTCTAGAGATATGACAAACTCTTTTCACGTGAATTCAAATGAAGTGCCTATTTCTGAAATTCTTGTCACGTGAATTTAATTTTTAATATACACATTCCCTAGATTTTTTTCACATCAAATTAGTTATGTGGTTTTGGAATTTAAATAGTGATTTTACCTTAAAGGTGTGAGGTACTAAACCATTCTTAACTTGTGTGTGTTTACATAACACACTAGACATGTGAGCTTGCACATTTGTTTGATGTGTTATACTCCTTTCACGTGATTTCAATTTTTGATGCGTCCAGTCCCTATATTTTTTTCACGTGATTTTAGTTACGTTCTTTATGAATTTAAATATTAATTATGATATTTAATGTGTGAGGTATTGAATGATTATTAAGTTGTATATGTCTGCACGACTTTTAAGATGTAGCAGAATCTTTTCATGTGAATTCAATATTTTATATGCCCATTCCCTAGATTTTTTAATGGGAATTCAGTGAAGTGTTTTATGAATTTAAACAGTGATTGAGACATTAAATGCGTAACATACTGAATGACTTTTAAGTCATGTGTGATTGCATGACACACTAGTCATTAGAGCCTGTACAACTCTCAAGATATAACAAAATCGTGCCACGTTAATTCAGATGAAATGCGGATTACCTAAATCTTGTCACATGAATTTTATATTTAATATGCTCATTTCCTAGATTCATTATCAAGTGAATTTAGTTAAGTCGTCAATAAATGTTTACTTTTACCTTCTTAGACTTTCTAAGTGAAAATATTTTAGTTAAGTTTCTAGCACTCCAATGATTTTCGCGTTTTGATCAACTTCTACAAAGAGTATCCTTTTGAACATTTTTTACTTTAAAATGTGATTGTTTTGGCTTCAAAATCTACATATATTAATCTACTTCTCTTGGGTTGGCGGCAGCAGTAACACAAGACCTAAAATCGAATTCAAAAGTGCACCACCCTTCTTTACTCTACGACCAGCCATCGACCTAAGGTGCATTTAGAGGTTACCTTTTAGACATGGACCGTGGCATAGGTCGAAAAGGTTGCATGACAATACATGTGTAACATACTGAAAGACTAATACATGCGTAACACACTTACTGGCTCTTAAGTCACATGTGCATGCACGACATACTAGTATATATATTTCAATTTTGTTATGTATGAAAAATATGTACAAAAGATTTTTAAATATTTTATTTAATAATAATTATATACACATTGCAATTAGATGTCTTATAAAAGAAGCCCAATATATTGAGGCGGTGGACTATTATTTGTTTCTGAAATGTATTGGAATGCCAAGGATAATGACTTAATCAGTGTCTCTTCGAATCTACGAGGTTCTGTTGCACTGTGTCTTAAAGAAAGGGATTGAGTTACTTTTAAAAATATAATTGTCCATCAAGAGTACAACAACTCAAAATCCTTCAACAAATTAAAGGATGTTTTCACTAAGGGGTCATTTGGTACGGTGTATAAAAATAATGCTTAATAGAGTGTATTATTAATGCGTTTACTAGTAATACTTGTATCGGTTGTGCGTAGATTATTTGTTATGCATTGATTGCTTTAATGTATAAAAATGTATGGATTGTATACAAATATTTATTTATAAAAAAATCACCCATAATTATGGTGAAAAAGACGTAAAAGTGTTTTTGAGGGATAATTGGTTTTTTAACCATACTAATTGTCACGCCCCGAGCCTACACCCTGGACGCGACTAACACTCGAGAACCATTGATGGCCCTAAGCGAACCCTTGGCCTGGCTCAACTCTCAGCGGAAGACATACTCATAATAGAATACTCAAAAGTAGAAACTTTAACTCAATGTCTCAAAATAAATACTCAGAATATTTTAAATAAAACATTCATTGGCCAAAAGAGGAAACTCAAGTCTTAACATTAACAATGGAAATGAAAAAGACTCATGAACTACTACTGTTTATCTATGAAGCCTCTACTAACTGAGATGAACGTCGGGACAATACCCTTCACATCCTAATAACAAAACTAAAAAGTAACTCAAGGTTAAACCCTCCAAAAAGTAAGGAGGCTCACAAACTCTAGCAGGAACACGACTGGATCAACGAAGCGCCAGTTGATAAATCCTGATTTCCTGTATGTGCATCATGATAGATGCAGGCCAAATGACGTTAGTACATGGAATGTACGAGCATGGAAGGGGAAATATAAAACATGTCATAAGCTTGACCTGGAACTGAAGAAACAATTTACCTCATCTCAACTCAACTCAATCTCAATTCCACCTCAACTGAATTCAATATAAAAGAAATGATAAAGATGCAATATAATGAAATCTCTTTAAACAGGAGATAACGACTCAATGTATTTAAGAATACAAAATAACTCAGGTTGTATGTAAAATACAAAAGAACTCTATTTGGGAGATTCTCTAATCGACAACCATCACTATGAGCTTTGTGATGATATAGTGTCTTGCCAATGAGGCCAGAACTGTCATATACCTTTCCGGAGTATAAGACATCCTCAACTAAGTGGATCCACTAAGCTATGCACAAAAATCAATAAGGAATCATCTAAAAAGTAGGACCCTTTCTACCCACGTTGGCAACATGGGTTATGAGGACTTTGAGTAGTTTCAAATCGTCCCTATTTTGGTGCTCAATACTACTCCCAAAATATACTCAGCTCATATGTTTAAAAAAGTTTCCTCATCCTCAAACTTTAAGATTTTTTACTCAAAAGATTCTCTTAAAAGACATTATACTCAAAACACTGATATACCGTGAGTTTACGGTATTTCTAATATATTTCACTTACAAGTTGTGTGTGTCTAGGGCCTTTCTGTATTGGTTTTTATGTGTTATTATCATATTTTGCAGGAAAGATGTTCAAGCGCGGAAGTATAGAGACAGCTAAAAGAAATGCAGAAAAAGGGCATTCATGGAGGTGATCTATGGACCGTAGGTCCATTGACGGTCCGTAGGTGATGACCATAGATCAACAGGCAAGGTATGGAAGACAAATCAGGGAAATCTGACCAAGTGTGGAACCACGGTGGCCATTGACGGTCCGTAGATTGATCTACGAACCGTACTGATTGATTCGTAGATTGATACTGCGAGGCTTCCAGTACCTGATTTTTGAAGATTCTATCTACGGTCCGTACTGCAAGTCCGTCGTTTGCTTCAGAGAAGCTGATTTTTGGAAGCTGAAATATTTTCTAAGTCCTGGCTGACGGAAGGGACTTACGGACCGTAGATCCATCGACGGTCCGTAAGTCAGTCTCGTGGAATGAAGACGCGTGCCTGAACAAACCTTCCTTAGTTTGTTTCCCTTTTTAATTTAGGATTTGTTTTCTATAAATAGGGCATGTAAACCTCGTTTTTGGGGGTTAGAAATTATTAATCTAGTTTTACTTTGTGACTTGGGAGATTAATTGGAAAACCTAACAATTATTGATTTCCTAAGTTCGTTTTGAAGATTTTGGCTTTGCAATTCAAGTTGAATTTATGGGTTTATTATTCTCTTTACGTAGGTTCATGATTTCTTCATCTAAAACTATGAATTGTGTTCTTGCTAATATGGGTAACTAAATCCACAACTAGGGTTGTGGGAACCATGAGCGATTAACAAAGTATGAATAGTAAATAAGCAATTCTTGAATAGTGTCTTGTATGCATTGATAATTCTTTCATTTAAAAGTCTTTTTAACGAGTGCACGCGTTAGAACTCGCCTTGTTGCTACTTGCCGGACCAAGGAGGTAATCAACAAGGAAAGAATTATCAACATAGATTTAGTGTGATACTATCTAATAGGCCAGTGTCGATTGGTGCGAAGTAATAACTAAGCCAAACATCGATTATGATGTCTAATATGAGGTAAAGGTAAGGGTTAGTAAATTATACACATTCAGCCAGACCAAGGTGCGGGGTGAAATTCTCTAGATGCCGGACCATGGATTTAGAGATACCTAACTTATCATTTTGCATGTAATACACTAGGAAAAGATTGCAGTTACTAGGATTACTGCGTTATGAGCTTGTGGGGAACACGTATACCATAGTTATTTCTCTCATGTTGATAACAACCAAAGTTGAGTTTTGATTACTGATTACTTATTAAAGTCTTACTATTTGTTTCACACAAACAGAACCCCCATTTAATTACCTGTTTCTGGAAGTAATTTGACTAATTGAATATAATTGTTGGTTAAAGTAAAGTCTAAACCATTTTTCTCGTGGGATCGACCCCAACCTACAAGTTGGGTTCTTTACTTGATAACGATCGCTTATACTTCTGTAGGGAGGTGTAATTTGAGCGTGTCAAACACCTCATGAACACATTTGGAAATCAAGATTTCCTCCTCATTTTAAATGTAAAAACATTTACTTTTGAGAATACTTAGTTCCCATATATTCATTTTGAAAAATGAAACTCAACTCTACTCATCTTCATACTCAAGTACTCAAGTCTTAAAACAAGTTTTAAAAGACTGCAAAAGACTTCTCAAAATGAATCGAAAGAACTCTCAAGACTTAACTCTTAACTCTACCTTAAATTTGAATTATGAATTCAAGTTTATGAATGATATTTCGATGTTTAGATCTAGTTAAGAGTAGTTAGAATCAGAAAGGAGTAAAGGTATCCTTTAAAAGAACTCAAACGGGCCAAACGACGAAAAATGGGAGGGGGTAGGCGACCCTAGCTCACTGAGTGGCGCGGGGTGCCAACCCCTAAACTACAGAGCATTCTTTCAGGTGCATTGCTGGCGCAGCGCGCCAGCCCTTTGCCCAGAAAACCTGATGAATTTTCTTTCTCGTTTTCTAGCCCTAATTCGCCTAGAATTGAACGGTTTCTTCCAAACTGACTTAGATTCAAATACCCAACATAAGTACAAGAAAATCTACTCCAAACAACCCTCAAATTTCTAAAATTCATCCCGAGAACTCATCAAAGCCTCAATAATAAAGATTAATGAAAGAAACTTCAAGAAAACTCAAGAACTCAAATCCTCTAATCTCGAGAACGAAATTATAATAAAATCACATGATTGGCGTGTGGTGAATGAACCCAACACTATGAGAACTCACATACCTCTAAGGGATCAAACCCTTAGTTAAAATTCGCAACAAAACTTAAGAATCATGAGGAACGACTTGAACGTTCCCTCTTTTCTCCTCTTTTTTCTTCTTGAACTCTGTTCTAAAACCCTAAGCATAATTAGGATTGTGAAAACTGACCCAAATCAGTTTAGAACCCTAAAACCTTACTAAAAACGTTTTAAGCTAAAGGGGGTAAGGAAAAGACCAAAATACCCCTCATAAATTTTGGTACCTTTCCTTAACTGGACATGCTGACTTCAAACGAACATTTCTCCCTTATCGAAACTCAAAACTTAGAAAATCGGTGGCGTTGTAAAGAGGATTTAAAGACCTTTTAATTGATATATTATTGGCCACCTAACTCATCCTGTGCTGAAAGTAATGTTTGTTTGAAGTTAACCCAAAACTCACAATTTAAGCTTAAGTTGCAAAATTTTTAATTTGGCTCTTTCCAAATTAGTTCTTTCTAAATCTAGCTCTTTCTGAGGTGGGATGTTATAATATCTCCCCCTTGGGAACATCCTTCCTCGAATAGGATCACTCTAAGTAGAAATAAGGGTGGCAACATCTAACATCTAGCTCAAACAACCAACATGCAATTCAACACAACATAGCATATAAATTTAAAGAGTGCTATACAAAGAATCATTACCTTGGTCTGGAATTTCTCAGGAAGGAAAAAGATGTGGGTATCTCTTCTTCATATCCTCCTCAACCTCCCAAGTAGCTTCCTCAACAAACTGGTTCCTCCATAATACTTTGATTGATGCAACCTCCTTGGTTCTCAACTTGTGAATCTGACGATCAAGTATCTCAATGGGAATCTTCTCATAAGATAGACTGTCCTTAATACCAATATTTTTAGTCGGTACTATAAGTGAAGGATCACCCATACACTTTTTCAACATTGAAATGTGGAATACCTGACGAACTGCTGCTAACTCTGGCGGTAGCTCCAACTTATAAGCTACATTGCCAATCCTTTTAGATATCCTATAAGGACCAATATACCGGGGACTAAGCTTTCCATTATTACCAAATCTTATAACGCCCTTCATGGGTGAAACCTTCAAATAAACCCAATCATCCACCTTAAACTCCAAGTCTCTTCTCCTAACATTATTATTGTCACACCCCAAACTACCCCCGCGACGCGGACACGGGACCTAGGACCACAAGTGATCCCAAGCTAACCTTGCTCGCATGATCACGAGCATACTAAAAATAATAAACTGATGCGGAAGCTAAATCGTAAATTAAATGAAAAGATGGGGAATACCCACATACTATAACTGAGATAAATGAATACTGATGAGTTTAATACAAAGAAGATATTAACTCAATTCTAAGCTGAATCTAACTATGTCTAAAAATAGCCTCTAACTGACTGGAAATGCTGGGACAGGCCCCACCGAAGTCTAGCAAAACTGAAACTAAAGGACTAAAAATATTGAAAAGAAATTCATGACTATTGTCCTCGGAGAATGAGGACTCACCATTGATTCTGCTGAACTGGAGATCGAGAACCGATCTAAGCGTGATCTGGATGCTGAGAACCTAAACCTGCATCACGAGAAGATGTAGCGCAGAGTATGCGTCAGTACTTGAAAGGTACTGAACATGCATGATAGAATACAACTAAAATAACTTATAACTGAACAAAGCAATAAAGTAATGAAATAATCTGAACATGAGATAGATGTTGAATACTGAGTTAACTAAATGCAATGACCAAATTTATAACATGCTTAAACTGAATACTGTCTGTACTATAAATGAGGTCAATGTAATAGAATCTAAGTGAACTGTGGGAGCTACTAATAACCGACAATAAAACCACATGAGCTAAATGTGGAGTCTGATGTATATGCCCCATCGAGAGGACCCAATATACCCATAGAGGCATGCTGGCGTGATCACCGAAATGATGCCCACAGAGGGGACTTACAACCTACGTGGCTAGTAGTTCTGGGACTATATGGGTACGCTGAACCCTAGTCCAACTCGGTATTATGCTACTCCCAATGGATTAAGTAATTAACACATTATGACTGAATTTCTATAAGTTAATGGATAGCTCAATCTGAACATGCAAACTGAGAATGCAACAATTAAACTGATATTGATGCATTAATAACTGAGGCATGTATAACTAAATAACTTAAATATCTGACCTAGCATGTGTAATTCAAGAACTAAAGAAATACATAACTAGGGTTCTGCAATTCATGCATTAAACTAAATATTAACGTACTAATCTGATTTGGATCATTCTAATAGCTAAGAACCCAATAATTCTAACATTCAAGAAACCCTAGGTCTAGTCATAATAAGGGAATCAAGAAACTGATTGAAAACTATGGACCTAATGGGTGAAAGGAACCCACTAGTGAAATTCCACATACCTGGTGACGAATTTCACGAAGAAATTCTTTGATTTTTAGGTTGGATCTGAAGAAAACTTGATGCGTTCTTGAACTAGGGTTCTTGACCTTTTTCTCCTATCTTGCTTCTAATTTTCTAAGTTTGGATTAATGATTTGACTTAGGTAAGTTCTAGTTATGTTTCTAGGCTTAAACTAACTAAAACTTCATAATTTAGGATCTAAATGACGCAGCTTATAGGTCCAACGAAATAGGAAAAGACAAAAAGACCCCTGACTTAACTGCTGTCGGAGAGATCGATGGACGGGACCTACAGTCGTAGGTCAATCTACAGTCCGTAGATTGGAGTCGTAGGTCAAGTCTACCTGACAGGGCTACACTAAAATGATCATAACATTTTACTCGGAGGTTGGATTTTAGAAAACTCGGCGGCGTTGGAAAGAGGATTTAATTATCTATCATATCATAGGTCATGGGACACATAATTCCTTTTGTACTAAGAGTTATGTCCATTTGAAGTTGACCCACTCAACAATTTTCCTCTAACTGGTTGCTGACCCTCACCTACAATCAGACCTACGAACCGTAGATCGAACGACGGTCCGTGCTAGTTAGCTGTCGTATAAAAGAGGTCTCGATCCACGGATACATACCACGAACTGTGGTCTGATCTACGGATCGTGGGTCGAGACTTAGTCGATTTTCTGAGCTGGGTTGGGGAGGGGTTGCTGTGGTGAACCACGGACCACCAGCACGAGCCGTAGTCTGACTACGGTCCATGGATGGCAATCGTGGGTTGCACCTGCAACTTTTCAAAATCTGCAGTTTTGGTCTGTTTAGGATACAAAGTTTTACAATTATAGGATTTTTGACGACTCTGCACTGTTTTCAACCTTCCTTGAATGATCTTCACTTTCTTTAGCTTGATGAACCAAGTCTGGTCCTATCAACCCAACTTCACCAACCTCAAACCATCAAATAGGAGATCTGCATATTCTCCCATAAAGAGCTTCATAGGGAGCCATTTGGATGCTAGATTGATAATTGTTGTTGTAAGAAAACTCAATGAAAGGCAAGTAATCATCCCAATTACCGTTGAAATCGATCACACACGCCTTTAACAGATCCTCTAAAGTTTGAATTCTATGCTCTGCTTGACCATCAGTGTCACACCTCGAGGCTACCCCTTGACGTAAACACAGTACCTAGGATAACAAGTAACCCTAAGCTAACCCTGAACTGGCATATCATAAGCATACTAGATAAAGTGAAGTAAAAAATACTTTGCGAAAGCTTTAAATGTGATATAAAATGAAATGGGGAATATCCAATACTGTCTGAATATATAAACTAGGAGTTTAATAAAATCGAAAGATCAAACTCAAAGGTAAAACTAAATCTAACTATGTCTTAAATAAGCCTTTAATTGACTAGATATACTGGGACATTCCCCAACTAACTCTAGAGAAACTGAAACTGTAAGACTGAAAGTAAAAGAAAACATGTTTATCATCCTTGAAGAATGAGGACACACCACTGATGTTGTTAAATACGGATCAAGAACTGATCTACGTGTGATCTGAATGCTGAGGACCTGAACCTACATCACGAGAAGATGTAGCGCAGAGTATGCGTTAGTACTAGAAAGGTATTGATCATGAATGATAGGATAAAGCTGAACAATATACATAACTGAACAAAGCATATTGATCAATGATATAAGATGAACATGATAATTATACTGAACATACTGAATATGAACTAAACTGAATGCAATGACCAAATTCATAATATGTTGAAACTGAAAACTGAACAGTAACTGATAACCTGGTCAATGCAATAGAATCTGACTGTGGGAGCTACTAATAACCGACATAAAACCACGTAAGCTAAACATGGAGTCCGATGTATACGCCTCATCGAGAGGACACAATATACCTTGCTAGGGGTATAGAGGCATTACTGATGTGATCACTAAATATGATTCCTACAGATGGGACTTAACCTATGGGACTATGAGGGTGACTGACCTTAGTCCAACTCAGTATTAATCCTACTCCCAACTAGAATGTGTAAAATACAACACAAATAAAATAAACTGGATAGCTCAATATTCTGACATGCTAACTAAAAATGTAACATTAAGTACTGATAATGAAACATTTGAAAACTGAGGCATGTATATTTGTTTATCTGTCCTAGCTAGTGTAATTCATGAACTAAAAGAACTACACAACTAGGGTTCTGAGTTTCATGCAAGAATCTACACAAAAACATTACTAAGATATGATAATCTGATTAAGAACGTTACAACAACTAAATCATATTAATTATCTAAAGTTCTAGAAACCCTAGGTCTACATAATATGAATGGAATCAAGAATATGCTGAATTATAGGGACCTAATAGGTTAAAGGAACCCACTATTGAAATCCCACATACCTGGTGACAAAAACCATGGAAAAATCCTTCGATTTTGGGTTGAAACTTGAAAGGAACCTGCTGGTTGTTGTTGGGGAAACTGGCGCCTCTGTCGTCTTGTATTGCTTTAAGTTTGCATGATTTAGGTGAATGATCAATTACAATATGTTCTGACTAAGTTATTAGGCTCAAACTGACCAAAACTATATAGTTAAGGGATTAAATGATGTAGTTTAGGTGTCTAACGCCTAGGGCAAAAGACCAAAACTACCTCACTTAAAATCTGACAGGGCCCGACCACGAACGCAACGATGGCTCGTCACAAGGACCACGGTCCGTCGTATGGGTCGTGGTCTGTTGGCCTGTAGCTACTGCTTCTTGGCCCTTCCCTCTACAGTCCACTTTATGAACCGTGTGAAGGATCGCGGACCGTGAAGGTCACCGTGGTCCTTCACTTGGGCTATGGGCCTACTGGCTTGGCTTCATGGAAGCCACCACAACCTGTCATCAAGACCACGACCCGTAAAGGGCTCTATGGTTTGGTGTCTGAGCTTGGTGGGGTTCTGCCTGGCTTACAAGATCCTCCCCACGGCTCGTGAAGGGTCCCGTGGTCCACCTCATATGGAAGGGAATGAGCCACAAGCATGTTAACGGATCGTGGTTCCTTTCATGGTTAGTGAATCCTGCTGTGGTTTACAAATTTTTCTACTGAGTGCAAAAGCTTATTTTTCTGAGGTGTTACAATATCTCCCCCTTGGGAACATTCGTCCTCGAATGAAGACTAAACTAGCTCAGTATGGAGGGAAAGAGCTGCAAACCCTACCACTAAGTACTGGAAACTGAAATCTGACTGAACTAAGTCCCATGAACACGCAAATACGCTGAAAATGTAGGTATAACTGAAGGAGTAAGATACTCAAACTAAATTTACGCAAGAGTAACTGAAAGACTAGAGAGGAACTATTACCTCAAGTTAGAGTGGAATTGGAAGGAAAGAGATGAGGATACTTGGCCTTCATGGTTGCTTCTGCTTCCCAAGTAGCTCTCTCTATAGACTGATCCTCCACAAAACCTTAACTGAAGTGACTTCTTTGTTTCTCGACCTTCGAATCTGTCGATCAAGAATTTCAACTGGCACCTCTTTATAAGTGAGACTATCCTTCACAACCACACTTTCCAATGGTACTTGGATGCTGGATAACCCACACACTTCTTCAACATGGAAATGTGAAAGACTGGATGGACTACTGCTAGTTCTGTTGGCAACTCTAACTCATAATCCACTTTACCAATCCTTCCTAAAATTCTGTAAGGACTTACATACCTAGGACTGAGCTTCCCTTTCTTGACAAACCTCATCATCCCCTTTATAGGTGGCACTTTCAGGAAAAATCATCAATTTGGAACTCCAAGTCCCTTCTTCTTACATCTGCATAGGACTTCTGACGTCTCTGGGCTATCTTTAGTCTATCTCTGATGAGCTGAATTTTTTCCATAGCATCATGAACCGAATTTGGCCCTATCAAGGTTGCTTCACCTACTTCAAACCAACCAATTGGAGATCTACATCTACGCCCATACAATGCCTCATAAGGGGCCATCTGAATGTTAGAATGGTAGATATTATTGTAGGCGAACTCTATAAGAGGAAGGCGATCATCCCAACTGACCTTGAAGTCGATCACGCAAGCTCTTAACATTTCCTCTAAGGTCTGAATGGTACGCTCTTCCCGACCATCCATCTGTGGATGAAACACTGTACTGATATTAACATGAGTACCAAAATCTTTATGAAATGACTTCCAGAAATGAGAGGTAAACTGAGGACATCTATCTGAGATGACAGACAAAGGAACCCCATGCAACCTGAATATCTCATTAATGTAAAGCTTGGTGTTTTCCTCCGCTGAATCTGTAGTCTTAATAGCCAAAAAGTGAGTTAACTTAGTAACTCTGTCTACTATCACCTAAATGGAGTCATGCTGCCTGCGAGTACGAGGTATGCCTGTAATGAAGTCCATGTTTATTACTTCCTACTTCAATGAAGGAATGTTAATCTCTTGAGTCATACCTCTTGGTTTTTGATGTTCTACCATCACCTGTTGACAATTAGGGCACCTATCTACAAAATCTGCTATATCCCTTTTCATTCCATTCCACTAAATGGCTTCCCACAGATCACGGTACATCTTGGTGGCACCTGGATGAATAAAATACCTGGAGTTATGGCTTTTATAAGGATCTGCTGTCTCAACTCACCCACCTTAGGAACACATAAAAGGCCCTGGTAGCGAAGCACACAATCTTCCCCTTGGGGGAAAACCTCAACTTTTTGCTGATGGACTACACCCTTCCGTTGAAGCAATATAGGATCACTGTCTTGTTTCTCCTTAACCCCTGCTACCAATGAAGATTTTGACCTATTCTGGATTGTTACACCCCCATCTGATATGTTCCTAAGGCAAATTCCTAAGCGAGCAAGGCGGTGAACATCTTTTTCTAGTTCTTTCCTTTCTTCTCAACGTGTGCTACACTACCCATGTATAGTGATAAGAGCATCAACTACTATATTGGCCTTACTAAGATGGCAAAGCACATTCATATCATAGTCTTTAGGAACTCAAGCCATCTCCTTTGGCGAAGATTTAACGCTTTTTGGGTGAACACATACCGAAGGCCCTTATGGTCTGTGAACACATACCAAAGGCCCTTATGGTCTATGAACACAACTACGTGAACACCATACAAGTAATGCCTCCAAATCTATAGGGAATATATTACGACTATGAGCTTGAGGTCATGAGTTGGGTAGTTCTTCTCATGCACCCTAAGCTTTCTAGAAACATAAGCTATAACCTTACCTCGGTGCATCAACACACAGCCTAGGCCGACTCTGGATGCATCACAAAAGATCACATAACTGTTTGAGCCCTTTGGTATAGTCAAAATAGGAGCTATAGTCAACCTAGTTTGGAGTTCTGAGAAGCTCTTCTCACACTCATCTGACCACTGAAACTTAACCTTTTTCTGAGTGAACTTAGTCAATGGAGAATCTATGGTTTAAAATCCTTCCATGAACCTTCTGTAATAATCGGCTAAACCCAAGAAACTTCTGATAATTTTAGGAGAGGTAGGTTTGTGCCATTGTTTCATTGCCTCTATTTTCTGAGAATCCACCCGGATCCCTTCGCTAGACGTTATATGACCAAGGAAAGCAACTGATTGTAACCAAAACTCACATTTGCTAAACTTAGCAAATAACTGGCAATCTTTGAGAGTTTGCAGGACAACTATCAAATGAGTCGCATGTTCTTCCTCATTCCTAGAGTAAATGAGGATATCATCAATAAAGACGATAACGAACAAGTCCAAATACTGCTTGAACACTCTATTCATCAAATCCATGAAAGATGTAGGAGCATTGGTTAGTCCAAATGACATAACTACAAATTCATAATGGCCATACCGAGTTCTGAAGGTTGTTTTTGGAATGTCACTATCTCTGACTCTGAGTTGATGATAACCAGATCTGAGGTCTATCTTTGAAAAATGACTAACACCTTGAAGTTGGTCAAACAAGTCATCAATACCGGGGATAGGGTACTTATTATTGATTATGACTTTGTTCAACTGCTGATAGTCAATCCACATCCTTAGAGAATTGTCTTTCTTTTTCACGAACAATACTGGTGCACCCCATGTGGAAATACTAGGTCTGATGAAGTTCTTATCTTGAAGGTCTTCAACTGTTCTTTTAATTCCTTAAGTTCAGCTAGAGCCATTCTTTAAGGAGGAATAGAGATAGGCTTGGTATCTGGAAGGAGATCAATTTCGAAGTTGATTTCACTTTCGGGAAGAACTCCGATAAGATCTTCTGGAAACACTACTGGGAACTCATTTACTATTGGAACTGACTCCACACTTAGGGTTTCAGAGCTTGAATCCTTAACCCGAACTAGATGATAGAGATACCCTTTTGAGATCATATTTCTAGCCTTAAGGTAGGAAATGAATCTACCCATACGCACCGAGCTACTACCCTTCCAATCTAAGACTGAATCATTTGGAAACTGGAAACGAACGATCCTAGTTCTACAATAGACTGAGGCATAACAGGAATGTAACCAATCCATGCCTAGAATGATATCAAAGTCTACCATTTCTAACTCTACAAGATATGCTGAGGTGACTTTCTGAGAGATTATGATAGGGCAATTTCTATATACCCGTCTAGCTATAACTGGGTCACCAATTGGAGTAGGGATTGAGAAGGGTTTTGAGAGAGTTTCTAGATTGACACCGAAGTTTACTGCTATATAAGGAATTACAAAGGAAAGAGTAGCCCCTAGATCTAACAAAGCATAAACATCTAAGTGAATGACTCGCAACGTACCAGTGACCACATCAGGAGAATCTTCATGGTCTTGGCGAGCCTGGAGAGCATACAACCTATTTTGGTACTGACCACCACCTATACCAAATGAAGCACCCTGCTGAGTTGGTCAACCTGCTCGTGTTGCTAGAACTATAGACTGAGCCCTAGTATTATTACTTCCTTGACTCTATTTAAAAGAAGGACAATCTCTTAACCTGTGACCAGACTGACCACACCCAAAACATCCTTCCTTTCCTGCAAGACACTCGCCCGGATGGTTCTTACCATACTTTGGACAAGTTGGGTAGGTTCTGGTACCTGAAACACTCCCCTGAGACTTAGAGACTGATGCCCTACCTTTCTGAACCTGTCGAAACCTGAGGGATGGAGCACAAGCTGATGAAGGTGCTGGAGCTGAAGTCTTTTGCTGAAACTGTGAGCGATTTCCACCACCAAATTTCTGCTGAGAGTAATCATAGTTGCATGTCCTAGCCTTTGTGTTGACCTTAGCCTATTCCCTAATCTTATCTCCTTCAACCTGCTGAGCATGATTCATGAGCCTAGAGATATTCATATCCTCTAACAATATCACATTTCTACACTCTGTATTCACCAAGTCAGATAGCCCAAATAGGAGCTTACTCATCATTGCCCTAGAATCGACAACTATATGTAGAGCATACGTAGAGAGCTGGGTGAACTTAAGTTTGTATTCTTGGACTGTCATAGAGCCTTGCCTCAAATTCATGAACTTCTATGCTTTTCCCTCTCTCAACTCTCTTGGAAAGAACCTGTCCAGAAAAGCTCAGAAATAACATTCCCAAGTCACAGGAGCTGCATTCTGGCCCCTGTTTTCCTTCCATTGTGTGAACCAAATGTGAGCTATATCTTGAGTTGGTAGGACACCAACTCTACCGTATCATTTCCAGTCACTTGCATCACTCCAAAGATCTTCTTGACCTCATTAATGAAGTAGTGAGGGTCCTCACCAATTTGCGACCCTAGAAATTTAGGCGGATTCATCCTAAAAAAATCACGGACCCTAGCTGCCACTGATCCACCACTATTATATGTAGGAACTGGAACATTCTGATTGTTCTGGTTGGCTACACTTTGGGCCAAAAGTTGAAAGGCGTTTCGAAACTCTGCATTCGAAACCTCATGGTCTGGGACTGGAGAAATTGCGTCAGCGTTGTGGGTATTAGCATTCTTTGCGTAAGCTCTATGAGGAGGCATGATCTGAAACCCATAACGTCAATTTAGAAAGAAGATCATACCCATACACGATAAGAATAACAAGAGGGTGGAGTTTTTCTTCTAAAATACTTCGTAGCCTCCCTCTCATTAAATGTGGTGCACTTCACACCCATGAAAACGACTCTACTTAGTGCGACTTTTCAGACATCCTAGGACTCTTAAATCTAAGGCTCTGATACCAAGTGCTTCACGCCCCGAGGCTACACCCTTGATGTAAACACGGGACCTAGGATCACGAGTGACCCCAATCTAACCCTGAGTTGGCATATCATAAGCATACTAGATAAACTGAAGTATGAAATACTTTGCGGAAGCTTTAAACGTGATATAAAATGAAATGGGGAATATCTAATACTATTTTTAATATAGAAATTGAGAGTTTAATAACAACGGGAAGATGAAACTCAAAGCTAAAACTGAATCTAACCATGTATGAAATAAGCCTCTAACTTACTAGAGATACTGGGACATGCCCCTAGCTAACTCTAGCAAAACTGAAACTGAAAGATTGAAAGTAAAAGAAAACATGTTTATCGTCCTCGAAGAATGATGACTCACCACTAATGCTGCTGAATACGAATCGGGAATCGATCTACGTGTGATTAGAAGGCTGAGGACCTGAACCTACATCACGAGAAGATATAGCGCCGAGTATACGTTAGTACTTGAAAGGTACTGAGCATGCATGATATGATAAAGCTGAACAATATACATAACTGAACAAAGCATATTGAGCAATGATATAAGATGAACACGATAACTATAGTGAACATACTAAATATGAACTAAACTGAATGCAATGACCAAATTCATAACATGCTAAAACTTAATACTGAACTATAACTGATAGCCTGGTCAAAGTAATAGAATCTGACTGTGGGAGCTAATAATAACCGGCATAAAACCATGTGAGCTAAACTTGGGGTTTGATGTATACACCCAATCGAGAGGACCCAATATACCTGTCCAGGGGTATAGAGGCATGACTGACGTGATCACTGAATATGATGCCCAGAAAGGGGACTTAACCTAGTCCAACTCAGTTTTAAGCCTACTCTCAACTAGAATGTGTAAAATACAACATAACTGAATTAAACTTGATAGCTCAATATTCTGACATGCTAACTGAAAATCCAACATTAAGTACTGCTAATGAAACATTTGAAAACTGAGGCATGTATATCTATTTATTTGTCCTAGCTAGTGTAATTCATGAACTAAAAGAACTACACAACTAGGATTCTGAGTTTCATGCAAGAATCTATGAAAAAACATTATTAAGACATGATAATCTGATTAAGAACGTTACAAAAACTAAATCATATTAATTATTTGAAGTTTGAGAAACCCTAAGTCTACATAATATGAAGGGAATCAAGAATCTGACTGAATTCTAGGGACCTAATGGGTGAAAGAAACCCACTAGTGAAATCTCGCATACCTGGTGATGAAAACCACAGATAAATCCTTCGATATTGGGATGAAATTTGAAAGAAACTTGCTAGTTGTTATTGGGGAAACTAGCGCCTCTTTCTTCTTCATCTGCACTAAGTTTGAACGATTTTGGTGAATGATCGATTAGGATAACTTCTGACTAAATTACTAGGCTCAAATTAACAAAACCTACATAGTTTAGAGGTTAAACTACGTAGTTTAGGTGTTCAATGCATAGGTGAACGGACAAAATGGCCCACTTAAAATCTTACGAGGCCCAACCACAGACGCAACGATGGCGCCTATCACAAGGACCACGGTTCGTTGTATGGGTCGTGGTCTGTTGGCCAGTAGGTACAGGTTCTTGGCCCTTCCCTCTACGGTCCACTTCATAGACTGTGTGAAGGATCACGTACGGTGAAGGTCACCGTATCCTTCACTTGGGCTAGAGGCCTACGGGCTTGGCTTCA
This sequence comes from Solanum stenotomum, assembly GCF_019186545.1. Classification (NCBI taxonomy): domain Eukaryota; kingdom Viridiplantae; phylum Streptophyta; class Magnoliopsida; order Solanales; family Solanaceae; genus Solanum; species Solanum stenotomum. Next base: position 24,446,530 of record NC_064286.1, read on the forward strand.
TGGAAGCCACCACGACCCGTCATCAAGACCACGACCCGTGAAGGGCTTCATTTTCTGGTGTCTGAGCTTGGTGGGGTTGTGCCTAGCTTACACGATTCTCCCCATGGCTTTTGGGGTGGTCCATGGCCCGTGTAGGGTCCCGAGGTCCACCTCTTCTGGGAGGGCATGAGCCACCGACAGGTCAACAGACTGTGGTTTCTTTCACGGTCCATAAACCCTGCCGTGGTTCACAGATTTTCCTGTTGAGTCCAAAAGGTGATTTTTCTGAGGTGTTACAATTAGTCTGAGGATGAAAAACAGTACTCAAATGCACTTTCAAACCCAAACATTTCTGGAAAGACTTCGAAAATTGTTCGGTAAATTGCCTACCTCTATCTTAATTGGTGGACACTGGAACTCCATGAAGTCTAACTACCTCTTGAATATATAACGTGGAATAATCCTCTACTGGATAGGTAGTCTTTACCGAGAAAAAGTGGGCTGATTGAGTCATTTGATCTACAATCACCCAAATAGAAAACTGCGAGACTGCAACAACCAAGTAATAAAATCCATATTGATCATCTCCCACTTCCATTCCAAAATCTCTATATTATGAGCCATACCACTAGGACTTTGGTGCTCTACTTTAGCTTGATGACAATTCGGGACTTAAGCAACCAACTCTTCAATACACTTCATCATACTACTCCACGAACAAACTTGTCTCAGGTCACGATACATATTGTGCAACCAGGATGGATAGACTATCTAGAGCTATGAGCTTCCTCTATGATCCTCTCTTAGAGTTTATCTATCTTTGGTACACACAACCTACCTTGATACCTCAATACACCATCTCCCTCTTATTCAAATTCCATCACTTTCTACTTATGAACATTTGCCTTCAATTCAAGCAAAATAGTGTCTTGGTCTTGTTTCTCTTTCACTTTTGAAACTAATAGTGATTCAGCCGCATTCATCACCACTACCCCACCTTCATTGGAATCCAATAAAAGGACTCCCAAGCATGAAAGTCTGTGCACATTCTTGGCTAATTTCTTTTTCTCTTCCTCACATGGGAGAGTACTACCCATAGACAACCTGCTCAAAGCATTAGCAATAACATTTGCCTTACCTGGGTGCTATATAATACACATGTCATAATTCTTGAGTAACTCCAACCATCTCCTATGTCTGAGATTAAGTTCTTTCTTACTGAATACATGCTGATCGGTGAACACATCTACATGAACACCATAAAGATTATGACGCCATATCTTCAAAGCGAACACTACAACAACCAACTCTAGATCATGGGTTGGGTAATTCTTTTCGTGAATCTTAAGCTGTCTGGAGGCATAATCTATGACTTTGCCATTTTGCATCAATACACAACCCAGTCCAACTCTGGACGTATCAAAATACCCAACAAAGCCTTCTGTACCCTCTGGTAAGTTCAGCACTGGGATAGTAGTAAACCTAGCTTTCAATTCCTAAAATCTCTTCTGACAAATTTCAGACCATTGACACTTTATTGTCTTCTGAGTCAACTTGGTCAAAGGAGATGAAATAGATAAAAACCCCTCGACAAACCTCCATAATAACCAGCCAATCCCAAGAAACTCCTAATATCAGTTTGAGTGTGGGTCTATGCCAGTTCTGCACTAACTCAATCTTTTGAGTGTCAACTCAAATCCCGCCACCAGAAATAATGTGGCCTAAGTATTCCACAAACTCAAGCCGAAACTTTCACTTAGAGAATTTAGCATACAACTATTTATCCTTGAGAATTTAGAGAACTACTCTGAGATGACTAGCATGATCCTCTTCATTCCTAAAATAGATTAGAATGTCTTTAATGAATACGCCAACAAACATATCAAGACAAGGCTTAAATAATTTGTTCAAAGGTCCATGAACACTGCAGGGGCATTCAAACCAAACGTCATGACTAGAAAGTCATAATCACCATAACGGGACATAAATGTTATCTTAAGGATTACACTTTCTCATACTCTCAACTGATTATTTCCTAATTTGAGGTATATCTTAGAAAAACAAGTGGCACCCTGAAGTATCTAAAAAAGATCATCAATTCTCGAAAGGGAATACCTATTCTTTATGGTAAGATTTTTCAATTGATGGTAATCTATACACATCCTAAGTGAACCATATTTCTTCCTCACAAATAAAAGCGGAGCTCCCCAAGGTGAGATAATGGTTCGAATTATACCTTTTTCAAGAAGGTCTTTCAACTCCTCTTTTAACTATTCAACTAAGCTGGAGCCATTTTATATGGAAGAATAGAGATAGGATGAGTATTAAGAAGAATATCTATACCGAAGTCTATTTCTCTCTATGGAGGGACTCCGGCAAGATCCTCCGGAAAGACCTTTGGAAACTCACACAACCAGAACTGATTGAAGAGGTCGTGTCTCAATACTAGAGTCATTAATTCAGACTTAGTGATAGATGCACCCCTTGGAAACTAACTTTCTCACCTTAAGGTACGAAATAAAATGATGCTTAGGCACTGCTGAAGTACTCCTCCACTCTATAACTGGCTTATCAGGAAACTGGAACTGAACTACTCGAGTTCTACAATCAACTAAGGCATAACAAACATGAAGCGGGTTCATACCTAGAATAATATCAAAGTCCATCATATCTAGCTCAACTAAGTCTATGGTGTCCCTATGATTGACATAATTGACACAATCACAATAAACTCTTTCAACTAGAATAGACTCACCAACATGTGTAGAAACACTGAAGGGCTCTAGAAGTTGCTCAGGAAGAATATCTAAACTTCATAACAATATAAGGAGTCACAAAAGATTGACTCGCTCCTGGATCTAGTAATGCATATACATCAAAATTAAAGACTTTGATCATACTAGTGACAATATCTAGCGAATTCTCTTGCTCTTGGCGACCGGTGATAGCATACAAACAATTTTCTCCTCCATTTGACTCTGAAGTAGCTCCTCTAGGTGCAACTCTCTCTAGTGGAGCCGTTGAAGAAGATTGGGCTTTATTGTCCCAATTACCACCTCCCTACCTGTTCTTAGGGCACTCTCTCATGAAGTGACCTGCCTGACCACACTTGAAACAACCAGTGGAGACATCACGACACGCTCCTGGGTGGTTCTTACCACATTTAGCACATGCAAGAGTCCAATTACATCCTTGTGCCACACTACCTTGAGAATGTGTAGGTCTAGCTCTGAAATTTGGAAAATTCTAATTCTTGAACTCACATATGTTCTTTGGTGCAGTTGCACTAGCAAATGATGGAGCAGTTCCATTTGGGTTTTGTTGAAAGGTTGACCGGTTTGTATGACTCTTCTGCTGCCCGAACTCATTTCCTATTGTATTCGCTTTCTTATTTCAGAACTCTTCTCTATCCCTTAACTTATTTTCCTCAACCTGTTGCATATAGATCATCAGCCTTGCTATGTCTATATCTCCTATCAGCATAACTGCCTTGCCCTTCTTACTTGATAGGTGAGACAACCCAGATATAAAAAGACTCATCATTCTCCTCATGTCTGCAAACATCTCCGGAGCATAATGGGAAATGTGGGTGAACCTGAGGTTGTACTGATATTCACACTCATAAATTCCTGCTTAAGAGTGAGGAATTCATGTACCTTTGCCTCTCTCAGTTCCCGGGGAATGAAACTCCCAAAAAAGGCTTCCTCGAACACAACCCAGCACACAATTGTTGCATCCTCAGCTCTACTCTTTTTCCATTGGTCGTACCATACTCTAGTAACACCCTTTAATTAGTATGCAGCTAGTTCCACATGCTCAACATCTACCACAAGCATCACCTCAAACACTTTCTGCAACTATTCCATAGAGTTATTCAGATCCTTAGTGACACTTGAACCGGTGAAGTCTGTAGGATTCATCCTTAAGAACTCAAAGATTCTGGATGTATCAGCCACATTTTATCGATTCTCTCTTTGTTGTCCAGCTTGGTTGGTCACCAGTTGACTCAATATCCGGATAGCATCCCGAAACTCAACATTAGTGACATCTCCTTGGGTTGCACTTCAATTGCATTGGGTACCCATTGATCTCGAGGATCAATATTCATCCTAGTAGGATGACCTCGAACAACTCTTCGTGGAGGCATGATCTGAAAGATACGCGCAAACACATATTAGAAAGAAACTTTACAAAGTTAAACTCTGTCACACGAGTATGAAAGAAGTGAGATAGTTCCTAAATGTTGTAGCCTCCTAATTATTGATATGGAGCACTTCACACTGATAACTAGGACTCTACAAACACAGATTCATAGACACCCTAAGAATCTTGAACTTTGTGCTCTGATACCAAGTTTCTTACGCCCCAAACCTACACCCTGGACGTGACTGGAACTTGAGAACCATTGCTGGCCCCAAGCGAACCCTTGCCTTGCTTAACTATTAGCGGAAGACATACTGATAAAACAATACTCAAAAGTAGAAACTTTAAATCAATATCTCAAAATAAATACTCTGAATATTTGAAGTAAAACATTCACTGGCCAAAAGAGGCAACCCAAGTCTCAACATTAATAATGGAAATGATAAAGACTCACGAACTACTACTATCTATCTATGAAGACTCTACAAACTGAGATGGACGTCAAGACAAGACCTACGACATCCTTATAACAAAACTGATAAGTAACTCAAGGTGAAACCTTCTCGAAAGCAAGGAGGCTCACCAAATCTAGTTGGAACACGACTGGATCAATAGAGCGCCGATTGATGATCCTGATTTCTTGTATGCCAAATGGTGTCAGTACATGGAATGTACGAGCATGCAAGGGGAAATCTAAAACAAGATATAAGATTGAACTGCAACTGAAGAAACAACTTGCCTCATCTTAACTCAACGAAACCTCAATTCAACCTCAACTCAATTCAATATAAAAGAATATATAAAAATGCAATATAAAGAAAGCTCTTAAAACAAGATATAACAACTCAATGTATTTAAGAATACAAAATAACTCAGTTTGTATGTAAAAATACAAAATAACTCTATTTGGGAGATTCTCTAACCGACAACCATCACTATGAGTTATGTGATGATACAACGCCTCGCCCACGCTAGCAGAACTGTCCTATACCTTACCAAATTATAAGACATCCTCAACTAAGTGGATCCACTAAGATATGCTTAAAAAGCAAAAAGGAATCATCTAAAAAGTATGAACCGTTCTACGCACATTGGCTACATGGTTTGTGAGGACTTTGAGTTGTTTAAACTCTTCCTTATATCGGTCTCAATAGTACTCCTAAAATATACTCGGCTCATATGTTTAAAAATATTTCCTCATCTTCAAACTTTGAGATTTATTACTTAAAAGATTCTCTTACTAGAGATTATACTCAAAACTCCTCATTAACTCATTTGGAAATCAAGGTTTCCTCCTCATTTTAAATGTAAAGTCATTTACTATTTTGGAATACTTAGTTCACATATATTCATTTGAAAAATGACAGTCAACTCTACTCATCCTCATACTCAAGTACTTAAGTCTTAAAACAAGTTTTAAAATATTTTAAAAGACTTCTCAAAATGACTCGAAAGAACTCTCAAGACTTAACTCTTAACTCTACCTTGAATTTGAATTATGAATTCAAGGTTAGGATTCATGTTATGAATGATCTCTTAATGTTTAGATGTAGTTAAGAGTAGTTAGAATTAGAAAGGAGTAAAGGTATTCTTTAAAAGAACTCAGATGGGCCTAACGACTTAAATAGGGTGGGGGCAGGCAAACCTGGAGCACTGAGTGGCACGGGGCGCCAACCCATAAACTACAGAGCATTCTTTCTGGCACACTGCAGGCGCGGCACACCACCCCCTGCCCAGAAAACCCGACAAATTTTCTTTCTCGTTTTCTGTCCCTAATTCGCCTAGAATCAAATGGTTTCTTCCAAACTCAATTAGATTTATATACCCAACATAAGTACACAAAATTATACTCAAAATAACCCTCAAATTCCTAACATTCATCTCAAGAACTCATTAAAGCCTCAATAATCAAGATTAAAGAAAGAAACATCAAGAACTCAAATCCTCTAATCTCAAGAACGAAATTGTAATAAAATCACATGATTGGCATGTGGGTGAACGAATCCAATAGTATGAGAACTCAAATACCTCTTAGGGATCAAACCCTTGGAGAAAATCTGCAACAAAACTCAAGAATCTTGATGAACACCTTGAACCTTCCGTCTTTTCTCCTTTTTTCTCTTCTTGAACTCTCTTCTAAAGCCCTAAGCGTACTTAGGATGGTGAAAACTGACCCAAATCAGTTTAGACCCCTAAAACCTTACTAAAAAGTTTTAAGATGATGGGGTAAAGAAAATACCAAAATACCCCTCATAAATTCGGTTAACTTTCTTTAACTGGATCGTCTCACTTCAAATGGGCATATCTTGCTCATCCAAAATCAAAATTTAGCAAACTTGGTGGCGTTGGAAAGAGAATTCAAAGACCTTGCATTTGATATCTTGGTTTACCTAACTCATCATGTACTAAAAGTTATGATCATTTGAAATTGACCCAAAACGCACAGCTTAAGCTTAACTTGCAACATTTTCAATTTGGCTCTTTCCAAATTAGTTCTTTCTAAATCTAGCTCTTTCTAAGTAGGGATGTTACTAAGTCTCCTCCTTGGGAACATTTGTACTCAAGTGAGATCACTCTAAGTAGAACTAAGGGTGGAAACATCTAACACCCAACTCAAACACCCAACATGCAATTAACCACAACATACCATATCAATATAAAGAGTGTTATACAAAGAGTCATTACCTTGGTCTTGAATTTCTCCGGACGAAAGAGATGTGGCTATCTCTTCTTCATATCCTCCTCAGTCTCCCAAGTAGCTTCCTCAACAAACTGGTTCCTCCATAATACCTTGACTAACGCAACCTCCTTGGTTCTCAACTTGCAAACTTGGCGGTCAAGTATCTCAACGGGAATTTCCTCATAAGATAGGTTGTCCTTAATACCAGTAGTTTCAATAGGTACTATAAGTGAAGGATAGCCCATACACTTCTTCAACATTGAAATGTGGAGTACCAGATGGACTGCTCCTAACTTTGGGGGTAGCTCCAACTCATAAGCGACATTGCCAATCCTCTTGGATATCTTGTAAGGACCAATATACCGAGGACTAAGATTTCCCTTCTTACCAAATCTCATAACACCCTTCATGGGTGAAACCTTCAAATAAACCGAATCATCCACCTCAAACTCTAAGTCTCTTCTCCTAACATTAGTATAGGATTTCTTATGACACTGCACTGTTTCAACCTTTCTCGAATGATCTTTACTTTCTCCATAGCTTGATTAACCAAGTTTGGTCCTATCAACCCAGCTTCACCAACCTCAAACCATCCAATAGGAGATCTGCATCTTCTCCGATAAAGAGCTTCATAGGGAGCTATTTGGATGCTAGAGTGATAACTATTGTTGTAAGAAAAGTCAATGAGAGGCAAGTGATCATCCCAATTCTGAATTGTATGCTCTGCTTGACCATCAGTCTGAGGATGAAAAACAGTACTCAAATGCACCTTCGAACCCAAACCTTTTTGGAAAGACTTCCAAAATTGTTTAGTAAATTGCGCACCTCTATCTGAAATGATGGACACTAGACCTTGATGAAGTCTAACTACCTCTTGAATATATAACCTGACATAATCCTCTGTTGGATAGGTAGTCTTTACTTGCAAAAAGTGGGCTGATTTATCTACAATCACCCAAATGGAATCATGCTTCCTGAGAGACCGCGACAACCCAATAATAAAATCCATATTTATCATCTCCCACTTCCATTCCAGAATCTCTATATTACGAGCTATACCACTGGTCCTTTGGTGCTCTACATTATTTAATTGATAATTCGGTCACCTAGCAACGAACTCTGTAATTCACTTCTTCATACTACTCCACCAATAGACTTCTCTCAAGTCACGATACATTTATGGAACCAAGATGGATAGAGTATCTAGAGCTATGAGCTTCCTCCATAATCCTCTCTAGGAGTTCATCCATCTTTGGTACAATCAACCTACCTTGATGCCTCAACACACTATTTCTCCCTTGTTCAAAAGCCACCACTTTCTGCTTTTGAACATTTACCTTCAATTCAAGAAAAATAGTGTCTTGGTCTTGTTTCTCTTTCACTTTTGACACCAATGATTATTTAGCCTCATTCATCACCCCTACCCCACCTTCATTGAAATCCAACAAACGAACTCCCAAGCGTGCATGTTTGTGCACATCCTTGGCTAATTCCTTCTTCTCTTCCTCAACATGGGTAGTACTACCCATAGAAAATCCGCTCAAAGCATCAACAACAACATTAGCCTTACATGGGTGATATAGAATACTCATGTCATAATCCTTAAGTAACTCAAACCACCTCATGTATCTGAGATTAAGCTCTTTCTAACTGAATACATACTGAAGATTCCTGTGATCGGTGAACAAATCTACATGAATACCATAAGGATATTGACGGAATATATTCAAAGCGAACACTACAACAACCAACTCTAGATCATGGAATGTGTAATTCTTCTCGTGAATCTTAAGGTGTCGGGAGGCATAAACTATGACTTTGTCATTTTCCATCAATATACAACCTAGTCCATCTGGACGCACAACAATACACCACAAAGCCTTGTGTACCCTCTAGTAAGGTCAACACTGGGGCATTAGTCAACCTAGTTTTCAATTCCTGAAAGCTCTTCTCACAAGCTTTAGATTATTGAAACTTTACATTCTTCTGAGTCAACTCTGTCAAAGGGGATAAAATAGATGAAAACCCGTCCACAAAAATCCTAGAATAACCAACCAATCCAAAGAAAATCCTAATATCAATTGGAGATGTGGGTCTAGGCCAGTTTTGAACTGCCTCAATCTTTTTAGTGTCAACTCAAATCTCATCACCAGAGATAATGTGCCAAAAGTATGCCACAAACTCAAGACAAAACTCACACTAAGAGAATTTAGCATACAACTCTTTATCATTGAGAGTTTGGAGAACTACTCTGTGATGACTAGCATGATCCTCCTTATTCCTCGAATAGATTAGAATGTCATCAATGAATACGATAACAAATATATCAAGATAAGGCTTGAACACTCTGTTCATATGGTCAATGAATGCTGGAGGAGCATTAGTAATACCAAACGACATGACCAGAAACTCATAATGACCATAACGGGCCCTGAATGCTATATTAGGGATGTCACTTTCTCATACTCTCAACTAATGATAGCCTGATCCGAGGTCTATCTTAGAAAAACCAATGGCAACCTAAAGTTGATAAAAAATATCATCAATCCTCGAAAGGGGATACTTATTCTTTATGGTAACCTTGTTCAATTGGCGGTAATCAATTCACATCCTAAGTGAACCATCTTTCTTCCTCACAAATAAGACCAGAGTGCCCCAATGTGAGACATTGGGTCAAATGAAACCTTTATCAAGAAGGTCTTTCAATTGCTATTTTAACTCTTTAAACTGAGTGGGAGCCATTCTATATGGTGGAATAGAGATAGGATGAGTATCAGGAAGAATATCTATACTGAAGCCTATTTCTATCTTAGAAGGGACTCCAGAATGATCATATGGAAACTCACTCACAACTAGAATTGACAGAAGCGGTGGTGTCTCAACACTAGAGTTATTAACTCAGACTAAGTGATAGATTCACCCCTTGGACGAAATAAAAAGACCCTTAGCCACTGCTAAACTGCTCTCCACTCTATAACTAGCACATCAAGAAACTGGAACTAAACTACTCGAGTTCTACAACTAACTAAGGCATAATAAGCATGAAGCCAGTCCATACCTAGAATAACATCAAAGTCCACCATATCTAGCTCAACTAAGTCAGCCATAGTTTCCTTGTTATTGACAGAAATGGCACAATCATGACAAACTCATTCAACTACAATAGACTCACCAACAGGTGTAGAAACACTGAAAGGCTCCAGAAGTTTCTCAAGAAGAATATCAAAATTCATAGCAATATAAGGAGTCACAAAAGATAGACTCGCTCCTGGATTTAGTAATGCATATACATCAAAAGTAAAGACTTTGATCATAACAGTGACAACATCAAGAAAAATATCTTGCTCTTGGAAACTGGTGATAGCATACAGACGGTTTGCTTCTCCGCCTGTCCCTAAAATAGCTCCTCTAGGTTCAACTCTGTCTGGTGGAGCCGCTGAAGAAGATTTGGCTCTATTACCTCCATTACCACCTTCATGCCTATTCTTAGGGCACTCTCTCATGAAGTGACCTGCTTGACCACACTTGAAATAACCAGTGGAGCCATCGGGACACGATCCTAAGTGGTTCCTACCACACTTAGCACATGCAGGAGTCCAATTATCTCCTCGTGCCACACTACCTTGAGACTTTGTAGGTCTAGTTATGAAATTATGTGAATTCTGATTCTTGAACTCACCTATGTTCCTTGGTGAAGTTGCACTGTCAGATGATGAAGTAGGTCCATTTGGCTTTCGTTGAAAGGATGACTAGTTTGCATTTCTCTTTTTTTCTGCCCGTACTCACTTCCTATTGTCTTAGTTTTCTTGTTTTTGAGCTCTTCTCTATCTCTCAGCTTATCCTCCTCAATTTGTTGCACATGGATCATCAGCCTTGCTATGTCCATATCTCCTATCAGCATAGCTACCTTTCCTTCTTTACATGACATGTGAGACAACCCAGATACAAAAAGACTCATATTGCTCTTCATGTCAACAACCATCTCCGGAGTATAATGGGACAGTTGGGTAAACTTGAGGTTGTACTTATGCACACTCGTAAATTCTTGCCTCAGAGTGAGGACTTCTCATACCTTTGCCTCTCTTAGTTCACAAGGAAATAAACGCCCCAAGAAGGCCTCTTCGAACACAACCCAACTCACAATTGGTGAATTCTCTGCTCTACTCTTCTTTCGTTGGTTGTACCATACTTTAGCAACACCATTCAATTGGTATGAAACTAGTTCCACACGCTCAACATCTAACACAAACATCACCTCAAATACTCGTTGAAACTCTTCCACAAAGTTCTCTAGATTCTTAGTGACACTTGAACTAGTGAATTATGGAGGATTCAACCTGAAGAACTCAAGGATTCTAGATGTATCAACCACATTCTATTGATTCCCTCTTGGTTGTCCAGCTTGGTTTGTCACCACTTGACTCAACATCCGAATTGCATCCCACAACTCAACATTAGAGACCTTTCCTTCGGGTTGCACTTAGGTGCATTGGGTACCCTTTCATCCTAAGGATCAACATTTCTCCTAGCAGGATGACCTTGAAGAGCTCTTCATGGAGGCATGATCTAAAAGATAGGTGCAAGCACGAATTAGAAAGAAACTTTATAGAGTTAAACTCTATCGCATGAAAAGAGTATAAAATAAGTGAGATAGTTCCAAAATGTTACAACCTCCTAATTATAGATGTGGCACGCTTCACATTGATAACTAGGCCTCTACAAATACGACTTCATACACACCCTTGGACTCTTGAACTCTGTACTCTGATACCAAGTTTGTCATTCCCCGAGCCTATACCCTGTACGCGACTGGCGCTTGAGAACTATTGTTGGCCCCAAGCAAACCCTTGGCGTGGCTCAACTCTCAGCAGAAGACATACTCATAATAGAGTACTCAAAAGTAGAAATTAAAAAGACTCATGAACTACTACTGTATTTCTATGAAGACTCTACTAACTGTATTGATGTCCGGAAAAAATCACGACATCCTAATAACAAAACTGAAATGTAACTCAAGGTGAAACCCTTCAGAAAGAAATGAGGCTCACCAATTCTAGCTAGAACATGACTAGATCAACGGAGCGCGCCGGTTAATGATCTTGATTTCCTATATCTGCATCATGAAAGATGCACACCAAATGGCGTCAGTACATAGAACGTATGATAATGCAAAGAAAAATCCAAAACAAGACATAAGCTTGAACTTGAATTGAAGAAGCAACTTACCTCATCTCAACTCAACTCAACCTCAACTCAATTCAATATAAAAGCAATGATAAAGATGAAATATAAAGAATCTCTTAAAAAGGAGATAACAACTCAATGTATTTAAGAATACAAAATAACTTAGTTTGTATATAATAATACTAAATAACTCTATTTGGGAGATTCTGTAATTGACAACCATCACTATGAGCTATGTGATGATACAACGTCTCGCCCACTCTGCCAGAACTGTCCTATATCTTGCCGAAGTATAAGACATCCTCAGCTAAGTGGATCAACTAAGCTATGCTTAAAAACAATAATAAATCATCTAAAAAGTATGACCCTTTCAACCACGTTTGCTACATAGTTTATGCGGACTTTGAGTTGTTTGAACTTGTCCCCATATCGGTGCTCAATACTACTCCTAAAATATAGTTAGCTCATATGTTTAAAAACATTTCCTCATCCTCAAACTTTGAGATTTATTACTCAAAATATTTCCTTAAAAGAGATTATACTCAAAACTCTTCTTTAACTCTTTTAGAAATCAAGGTTTCCTTAGGTTGGGCTGATCTCTACGTAGGTTGTAATTTGTGGATATTCGATTAGGATGAAAGGAGTACTCGTATTCTATTTTTATTTACCTCATGTTTAGTAGTTTGCTTGCTAAGTATCATTTTATTCGGTACTCAACCTTTCTTCTACACTTATGTAGGTCACGATCCTGAATCTGTGTGATCAATTTTTTTCTCTACTTCGTTAGTGGTTTTTCTGTGGAAACTTGAGAGGTAGTTGCTTGTAACCTTAGCATTCCCTCTTGTTCCTTATTTATGTCCGTGCTCTACTCTAAAAAAAGACATTGAGACTAGTAATTCTTTCAATTCAGTTTTAATACATGAGTCACTTGTATATGTGACAACAAGGTTTTGGGGGTTTTATGAGTTTTTGCTAAGTTATATCCACATTAATGTTATTACTAGTTTAATTTCTATATTTGTATTGCCATGCTTTGAGTTTTTTCCTAATTTGATGGGATAAGACGAGTGCCATCACACCTATTTTGGGGTAGTGACACTTTAAATTGACAATTAATTCAAAATTTTTACATTAGTATCGAATCTAAAGAGATATTCAAAGTATATAGTGTATTGTATATGACTCAACACAAACACAAGAAACTCTAAGGAGTATGTCTCTAGGGAGATACAATTAACAACAAAATTTGTGTGTACAAATATTTATCTAAGCTTACTCATATTATCTATTGATCATTGATTTGCCAAAACATTTAGCCAATTGAACATGATAAGGCTAAAATATGTTTCTCCATATCGAACACACCCTTAATTAGGAAGGAAAAAACATTGGTGTATTACTATATGTTATAAAATATTTTGTTATATGGGTTAACTTTAAAGACTAATTTTGTCAAGACCCAAAAACATGTTGTGATGGTACCCGTCTTATCCCACAAAGATAGGTCAGCAAAAACTAAACGAAATAAGGAAATGCAGGAGTAATATAATATAAGGGACTAGCATAACTTCAACAACGCAGACAACCTAATATAACTCAAACATAATCCAAAACATTGTTGTCACGTGCACAAGCCTCTAAGTACTACAATATATTAAAAAAAAATACAAGTCTGAATGTTTTTGTTTCTAGAAAAGAATAAAAACGCAAAGAAAGAATAAGAGGTGTCCAAGAAGATGACAAACAACTACCTCATAAACTCCAATGATAAGCCCGGGATGTAGTAGAGAAGAAGAAATCATAATGATTCGGGCTTGTAACCTACACAAGTGTAGAAATAGGGAGTGAGTACCAAACTACACGGTACTCAACAACTAAACAACTAACTCTAAGTAAAGAGACACAAAACTCAAGTACTCCCAACAATTAAACCGAACCTCCAAAAACTACAACTTGGAAAGAATCAGCCCAACCTAATAGTTCACAATGTATATAGCACAAACAACAAGTATAACATCACCTCAACATAAACAAGTCACCAACACACTAATTCAAACTTATCAATCACAAAGTTCAAAGCAAGGCACTCATAAAGATCCTAGAATGGTAATGATGTGCAGTACAATGTAATGAAATGTCAAATATAGTGATGCAAGTATGTACTAACAATACACACCCACTAAGACATAGGTTGGGACACATGGGGGACTCACAAGGTCCAATTATCTGCCAAAAAATTTCCATTTAGCATCGCCAGAACCATTTCCCATATGCATAATCATCAATCAATGAAACCATTTCCCATGGGCATACTTATTACAATAGTTCTAATCACATATTTTTAGAACCAATACAAATAGGCATGTTCACACAAGTAATGAGAAGATGATAATTCCACAAAAATACTTAATCCATTAAACATAATCATGATTCATCATCTGTAATGAATCAATATAACTATTTAAACCATCAATAGGACAATACACATCAATATATCATCAAGTTACCTTTTTATTTCCCATTTTTCATCATTAACATCAATCAACGTGAACAAGTGACCACAAATATCAAGCCCTTTACCAATTCCTATGTAATGACCCTCTAGGTCATTTCCTCTATTTTTTTTTATCTTTTCAGTATTTAGAGCTTTCCTGTAGTGACCCCAAGTCATTTTGACTTACTAAATAGAAAAATCGGTCATCATGTCATTTATTTAAGTTTTGTGTAAATTTTTGTATTTTGGAGCCTTCAAAACTAAAATGGTTGAACTCTGCCAAAGGTTCAAGAAAACATCCTCAAAATGAAATTATGATAATTCCATCTACTTCGAGAGCCATTTTAGGCTAAGGACATGGTTGGTTTGGGTCCCAAGACTTTCATTGCGTGTTTTTGCATCTAGGCGTTTTAAATTTGGAAGCTTTGGCCAAGGGTTGACTATGGTCAACATCCTTGGTAGACATGCTCAAATGATAATTTCATCAACACGGTTAGCTCTGGAATGATCACCTTAGTACAAAATGACCTTTTCTGTGGTTCTTGAGGCTTCCGATCTCATTTTGAGCTCATGGTGGATTTTGGGTAAAAATAGAGATTCAATGTGGGACCTACTCTTCATCCAAAAACCTTGTATCAAAGTTTTGATGGTTCCCTTGTGTCTGGAATGCCAAATTTGATGGGGTAGTATATTTATTTTGCAGGCATGGAGTTCTGAATAAATCCTGGGCACCTCGTCAAAGATCTTTGAGTTTGAGCAAACCAGCTGAAAGTGGTGCTAGCTGGTGCAACTCGGGATATGCTTCATGATTGCCTGCTTAGGTACATGTTCGTGAAGAATGTTCGCCCAGAATTCTACATTCATAGATACTAGGTCCACATTCACGACGCCTTGGTGGCTTTTTCATGCGCGTTCACGGGACACCAACCATGTCTGTGGAGCCTTGGGATGCTTCCCTTCATGTTAATGGGGAGCTACTACATTCATGATGTCTGTCGTTCTTGCCAACCACGTTTGTGTGGTACCTCTGCGTTCACAATAGCCAATTGACTAGTCTTTTTATTAAAACTAGTGACGTGATTTTAAGTGTTGTGCATTTATGTTGATTGTAACTACGTATTGGAGTGTTTGGTAAAGCATGAAGATCATCAGTTTATGGTAATTCTCACCCCAAAAATGCTTTCATATGTCTTTAATTTGGTGATTCTTGTGCATGTGTTTGTTTAGGCTGTCCCAGACAACGAAGTGTCCCATTTTTGAAAAAAAAAGCTTGATAAGTCATATGGGATCTTTTGAAAAAGTCAATTTCAGGATTCCTCGAATGGGTCCGACATTCCTTTTTTTGCTCGATTTTTCGGGTTGTCTCCAATTATTGCAAATTCAATGGCTAAACGTTTGTAATGATGTTATGATAAAAATATGATAGTGTGGTGGTATTCAGAGGAGTTTCAGAAGTGGTTAGCTCATGTGCGATTGATTCAGAGAGCGTGTGATCGACTTCGAGGTAGGCTTCAATCTTCTTTTTTCATTTGGATTTTTAGATAATGTGTTGTATGAATTACTTGTGATTTAGGACTACAATTGTTGGATATTATCCGAATTTCTATTATTCCATCATTCTTTTATTCTCGTAGGAGCGTGGGGTCTTTTGTGGCTGACGAGATCCTTAGTTATGGTTGTAGCCTGGCTTCTAGTATGCCTTAGCTTGTTTGTCCTTGTTAGAATATTGTTGGGAACGAGGCCTTGGTCGAGGATCAATTGGATTCCAAGTTAGTTCTCTCCGGCTTGGTAGAGTGGTAGGGTTTATTGTGTAGTTTTGATTGCATGTATCTTGTTTTGATGTTGGTGATGGCATTCATTGCATTGGTTGTTCATTTTCCTGTGCTTTGTGGTACGATCCCGACTCATGTGTTAGTGTATTATTATCATTCATGGAGAAATTGTTTTTTCACTTGACTACTATTCTTAACTAGTTTTAACGGGAGTAGAACCACTTGGATCGCTTGATTTATTGATTTTTGAGATTTATGAGGTGTCAGCAACGACTCTTTTTCTATTGAAGACATTGGAGGCTTTGGAATGTGCTCAGTTTTTACTTAACTAGCCAGTGAGTCAATGCCCTTTCCTACGTGTCTTTGTTTACTCATTTCTCTAGTACCACAACAAAGTTGATTCCAACTAGTCAGATATTTATAGTCTGGTCATGATATTCAATATCCTTGATAAGACTTGGATTCCAGCCCAAGCAGTGTGTATGGACTTCCTGCATAACCTATGGTCGGCTCTTACCGTGAGTACCATAGTACTGGATGAGTAAGCTGCATGGGTCCTACCTCACTCTCACCATAGGGAGGTAGGTCTATATACTTTGTAACTGATGGTCCTATTGTATACTCCTCTAACACTTCAGAAATTGGTAGGCTAAACTAGAGCTTAACGTGATGGTTAGAGTCATGAATGTATTTCCCTGTACTTAAAATAGAGGATTTCGTGTTAGAACGTAAAGGTACCACTCCTCAAGGACCAACCATGGGCGCTTAAGAAGGATCCCTAGAAAACTGCCTGGGAAGTGACCAACGGTAGGACCTATGCCCCGTTGGTCAGCCCACTCCCCTTGGATGGAGGGTGTGTGGCTTGGCCAAAATTTGCAGTCACCAAACCACGGTTGACCAGCACGGACCGTTGGTCCAACCATGCCCCATCAACGTAGTCTCGCGGATGGTGCATGGGAGCAGTTTTAGTGTTTAAGTTTAGGGGTATTTTAGGTCATTTCGGTTTTAATTAAGATTAAGTGGTATCGTTTCAGCCTAATTTAGACCACGTATATAATGATTCTAAACCGTTAAATTAATACATTCAACTCATTATTTCTAAAACCCAAACCAATTGCCAAAGTTCATCCTCTCCAAAAATTCTCTCCCTAGAAAATTCAAAAATGAAGAAGAAGGAGAATCAATTAGGGTTTTAAGAGAAGGCATTTCCAACTAAGTTTCTTTGGGCATTGTGACTAAGGTATTATGGTTTTCATCCATGGGTATCTTTCGCTCATAGAGCCCTCTCAAAATCTTCAGTTTCAAATGGTACAATTCTCCCAATTAGCTAGGGTTTTTGTTCATTCACCATGGGTTATTTGATTTACTGATTTAATTTTTTAATGATGTCTAAATATGCATTATTTGATGATTTACAATGCTTTTATGATGTTTCCCTTATGAAGCTATGCAAACACCCATATTTCTCTAAATTGTAGGACTCCGGTGGTTAGATTCCAATTCCCAAATGAGCCTATCTTAGAGTGGAAGGGGGGAAATTCTATGCCTAGAGGTCAATTTGTCTCTTGTCTTAAAGCTAGGAAGATGATGGTGTATTTACCATTTTGTTAGGGTGAGGGATGTAGATTCTGAAACCCCTTCTCTTGAGTCGGTTCCGGTAGTTAATGAGTTCCAGGAAGTCTTCCCCGATTATTTACCCGGTATTCTGCTTGAGCGGGAAATAGAATTTGGTATTGACCTTCTACAGGATACACAACCTCTGTTTATCCCTCCTTATAGAATGGCTCTGGTGGAGTTGAAAGAGCAACTAAAAGATTTGTTGGATAACGGTTTCATCAGACCGAGTATCTCTCCATGGTGTGCTCCCGTGCTATTTGGTCAAAAGAAAGATGGGTCTCTTCAAATGTGCATTGATTATCGTCAATTGAATAAAGTGACCATCAAGAATAAGTATCCTCTTCCAAGAATTGATGACTTGCTTGACCAACTTCAAGGGGCTAGCTATTTCTCTACGATTGATCTTCGTTTGGGTTATCACCAATTGAGGGTGAGAGGGGATGATATTCCAAAGACGACCTTTACAACCTGGTATGGTGATTATGGGTTTATGGTAATGTCATTTGGGTTGACTAATGCTCCGGCGGCGTTTATGGGCTTGATGAATACAGTGTTTAGGAAATACCTAGACATTTCTCTGATTGTATTTATCGATGATATTTTGATCTATTCAAGGAGTGAAAATGAGCATGTTGACCATTTGAGAGTTGTGTTGCACATTCTTAAGGACCAAGAACTTTTTGCTAAGTTTTGCAAGTGTGAATTTTGGTTAACGTCTGTAGCTTTCCTTGGTCATATTGTGTCAAGCAAGGGTACTGAGGTAGATCCTAAGAAGATGGATGCGGTTAAAAGGTTGCCTAGACCTCTATCTCCTTCAGACATTAGTAGCTTTTTGGGTTTGGCCGATTACTATAGAAGTTTTGCAGAGCGATTTTCTTCCATTGCTTCTCCTTTGACGGCTTTGACTCAAAAAAAGGCTAAGTTTGTGTGGTCAGAAGCTTGTGAGAAATGTTTCTAAGAATTGAAAGATTGACTTACTTCCTCTCCTGTGTTTACCTTACCGAAAGGTACAAATGGTTTTGTGGTGTATTGTGATGCCTCTAGAGTTAGGTTGGGATGTGTGCTTATGCAAAATGGTAAGATTATTCCTTATTCTTCAAGGAAACTTAAAGTCCATGAGAAGAATTATCTTACCCACGATCTTGAGTTAGCGGTGGTTGTTTTTGCCTTAAAGATATGGAGGCATTATTTGTATAGGGTCCATGTTGATGCTTGCACCGATCATAAGAGTCTACAATATGCGTTTAGTCAAAAGGACTTGAATCTTCACAAAATAAGGTGGCATGAGTTATTGAAGGATTATTTTATGACTGTCCTTTATCACCCCGGTAAAGCTAATGTGGTAGCGGATGCTCTTAGTAGATTGTCAATGGGTAGTGTGGCTTATAAGGATGAAGAAAAGAAAGAGTTGGTTCGTGATGTTCATAGGTTGGCCCGACTAAGTGTTCAACTAGTGTATTTCACCAAGGGTGGTATCATGGTCCATAATGGCTTTGAATCGTCCTTTGTGATAGATGTGAAGTCTAAGCAAAGTCTTAATCCTATTTTGGTTGAGTTGAAAGAAGCGGTACTTAAGAAGTCCGTTGAGGCTTCCTCCCAAGGGGGAGATAGAGTACTGAGGTAGCAAGGTAGGTTATGTGTTCCAAATGTTGATAACTTGAGGGAGAATACTTTAGAAGAAGCCCATAGTTCTCGATATTCTATTCACCCGGGAGCCACAAAGATGTACCGTGACCTACGAGAAGTCTATTGGTGCAATGGAATGAAGAAAAATATCGCGGGATTTGTGGCCAAGTGTCCTAATTGTCAACAAGTGAAGGTTGAGCACCAAAGGCCATGAGGCTTATCATAAGACATCGCTATTCCTACTTAGAAGTGGGAAGATGTGAACATGTATTTTATTGTAGGCTTGCCACGTACTCGGTGGCCACATGACTTGATATGAGTAATAGTGGACCGGATGACTAAGTCCGTTCATTTCATTCCCATCAAGGTGTCCTACTCGGCGAAAGAGTATGCTAAGTTGTATTTGAAGGAGATAGTAAGGTTATATGGAGTACCCTTGTCTATAATTTCGGATCGAGGTACCTAATTTACTTCACAGTATTGGAAGTCTTTCCAAAATGGGCTAGGTACCAAGGTGAAGCTTAGCACAACTTTTCACCCTCAAACAAATGGGCAAGTGGAACGCACCATTCAGACTTTGGAAGACATGTTGAGGGCATGCGTAATAGATTTTAAGGGCAATTGAGATGACAATATGTCGTTAGTTGAGTTTGCTTATAATAACAATTATCATTCGAGTATCGACATGTCTCCCTTTGAGGCTCTCTATGGTAGCAGATGTAGGTCTCCTATAAGTTGGTATGAAGTGGGAGAAGTTGCTCTCCTAGGTCCGGAATTGGTTCATAAGGCAATTGAGAAGATTCGGGTTATTAGGGAGAGGTTGAGGACGGCCCAAAGTCGGCAAAAGTCCTATGCCAATGTTTGTAGGAGAGATCTTGAATTTGAGAAGCATGATTGGGTTTATTTAAAGGTCTCACCCATGAAGGGTGTTATGAGGTTTGGGAAGAAGGGAAAACATAGTCCTCGTTTTGTGGGTCCTTATGAGATTTTTAGGCATGTCGGCAAGGTTGCATATGAGTTAGATTTTCCAAATGAGTTGGCGTTAGTGCATCCGGTTTTCCATGTCTCAATGTTGAAGAAATGTGTTGGGGATCCATCAACTATAGTTCCTTAAAGGGTTTAGATATTAAAGAGCATCTTTTTTATGAAGAGGTACCGGTTGAGATCTTAGACCGGCAAGTGAAGAGGTTGAGAAACAAGGAAGTTGCCTCCATAAAGGTATTGTTAAGGAATCACTTAGTTGAGGGTGCTACTTGGGAGGCTGAGGCCGACATGAAGTCCCGATATCCTCATCTTTTTCCTTCCTCTTCTATTCCAACTTGAGGTAATGAGTCCATCTTGAGTTTTCTTGTTTAGGAGTCATATGTGATTTATGTGTTTCCATGATTTCCTTATGTTTATGCATGTTCATGAAAAAGCTTATATTTAGAAAGAAAATGAGTTTTATGATTGATGTCCCTTATGTTGTTGTGCTTTGAGTATGAGTTGCCTATTTACTTCATGAGATGAATTGATGAACGTGTTTAATATGCTTGTTGAGAGTAAATTGCATTTAGACTCCATGATAATTGTTGAGTATGCATTAAAGCTTGGAGAAGGTAGTTCCTCCTATGAACATGAGAAATGTTAAGACTTCATGCATAATGGGTTGTTAGATGTAGTTCCAACTTCCTTATGATGCATTAAATATGTTTAAGTTGGAGTTGATGTTTCCTCCCTTGAATTGTGCATTATCTTGATGTTGCATGAATGATGGGCTTCTAGTGTTGAGTCTTTACTTTCGTAAGGTGTCTAGATCGTCGTTCGAGGATGAATGTTCCCAAGGGGGGAGATATTGTAACACTCCGAAAATTAGTAGGCTAAGCTACAACTTAATGTGAGGGTTAGAGTCATGAATGTAACTCCATGTACTTAAAAAGGAGGATTTCGTGTTAGAACGTCAAGGTACCACCCCTCATGGCCCAACCATGGGCCCTTCAGGAGAACCCCTAGAAAACTGCCTAGGCACTGACCAACGGCAGAACCTATGCCCCGTGGATGGAGGGTTCGTGGTTTGGCCAAAAGTTGCAGTCACCAAACCACGATTGACCAGCACAGACCGTGGGTCTAACCACTGCCCGTCAGCGTGGTCTTGTGGATGGTTCCTGGGAGCAGTTTTAGTGTTTAAGTTTAGGGGTATTTTGGGTCTTTCCGATTTTAATTAAGATTAAGTGGTGTCGTTTTAGCCTAATTTAGACCACCTATATCAGGATTTTAAACCCCTAAATTAAGACATTCAACTCATTATTTCTAAAACCCAAATCAATTCCCAAAGTTCATCCTCTCCGAAAATTCTCTCTCTAGAAAACTCAAAGAAGAAGGAGAATCAACTAAGGTTTCAAGGAAAGGCTTTCCCAAAACAATTTCTTTGGGCATTGTGACTAAGGTATGGTGGTTTTTATCCATGGAACTAATTAGCTTGGGTTTTCTTCATTCACCATGGATTCTTTGATTTACTGATTTTAATGGTTTAATTATGTCTAAATATGCATGAATTGATGATTTACAATGCTTTTATGATGTTTCCCTTATGAACCCATGAAAATCCCTATATTTCTCCAAATTGTGATATCATAGGTTGGGTTGTTGATTGTGAAAGAGGATTTTTATGATCTAAATTATGAATTAATAGAATTACATGAAGTTATGATGAAATCTCTATCTAATGCTTAAATTATAGACTTGGTAATTGATAGTGGCTTTGAACCTTGGAAGGATAAAGTGTGAGTTTATGCATGATCTTATGAAACTTATGTAAATGCTTTAAGGGTGCTTTGAAAGTAAAGTGCCAATTTTGATTGTGTTGTTGTGTTGTTGAAAGGTCATTCTTATGAAATACTTACAACCATAATGTGAAAGGTCTTCTCTCATAGAAAGGATTCTTAGGTTGAAAGGTTGTTCTCACCTAATTGAATCAATAAATAAAAGTTATCCTAATGAACTAACTTGGATTGATTTCCAAGGACATCCTTCCATGAGACATGAGTTAAGTAAGACTAAATAAGTATTCCGTGGGAATTGTGCTAGCACCGAGTGGATATTAAAATGAGATGGAAGTCTTTTACGTCAGTTGAGTTCGGGCTTTCCATGCATATCTTATGATATGGAAACCTTCTACGTTAGTGGAGTCCGTGTTTCTAGTAGCAATCTCTGTATCCCATAAACAATGTGCCCCCATAGGTTATCTATCTAATGGATCCACCTAAGCTAAGAGTTCATGGAGGCAAGTAAAACAACCTTTTTTCTGTGTGGGAGAAACCGGGTGATCATGTTTTAGCTCACATGGTCTCTATGTCGGTTAAGGCTATTCTTCCCACAATAAGAACATGAATAATGAACTATGGTTACTCAAGAGACTTTGTATATGAGTTCAAAGGTTTTAAGATCATATTGACTTGTGTTGTGCATGGTTATGATTTATGATTTCTAATGTCTTATATGATGTTTAAACTTGGCAATTGCGTGCTTTCAAATGAAATGTCCCTTTTTTGCATATTTCTAATATTTTTGTGCATGGCTACCATACTTAGTGCATTTTTTTTACTATTGCCTACTTGCCTATATTTTTCCCAAGTGTAAGGTTCGGTACTCGAGGTGATCATACTTGTGGCTAGAGCTTGGATTTGCCTGTTCCCCGAGCTTGGTGAGTCCTCATGGTTTCGAGGACAAATTTCTTATCTTTAGTTTCTTTCATGTACTTTTCATTTTCGGATATGTTGTATAGGCTAGGCCCTAATTCATTCAAGTATTGTAATAGATGGCTATATTGAGACAAGTCTAGACTTCTGCTTTCTTCTATGAAAAAATTTTAAGACTTGAAATGTGTTTTACTCTTTATTGTTCTATTCTTATGTCATGAAAGCTAAGGGGCTTGTATTGAGTCCTCCAGGGTTCTATACGCCTTGTTACATCTAGGCGGTACCCCTAGGTCGTGACAACTCTACATTGATATGCATTACTGATCACCATTATATTTGTTTAATTTATTGATTGCACCATTTTGCTTATAGGCGACGGTTGGGTTCTATTTGTTTTTTGTATCTACTTGACTTATAGGGGTTTGTTTAGGTTATGTTTGATTATATTATTTTCTCTTTTACTATTGATCATATAGTTGATAAGTTGTGAGTTAACTTTGTGGATGTTAGTCTTGTTGGCCTACGGTAGTTGAACCTTACACTTTTGTTGCTTATGAGTAGGCTGTTGGCTTGCATTCCATGTATGTTTTTGACTCAGTTCCTTATTCCTTGTATCCTACTTCTATTCCTTATTTCATGTCTATCATATTGTCACTTGTTTAGTTACTTGTGTAATGCTTTCTTTATTACTTGTCTTTTATACCTACCTTATCTTTGGAGCTTAGTCGGTCGATTCCTACTAAGTACCATCTTTTGTACTCATGCTACACTTCTGCTACCTACAAATCACTGTTTAAATTCTTACCGTTGATTTAGAGTCGTTCAAAGAAGCTTGGAGTTCAGAGACTAGGGTGAGCTCCTGACATTCAAAGTAATTAATTTCCATTTGTTGTGGCTAGACTTATTCTTTATATTGCACTTAGAAAAATCATGTACTTATTTTGTTTTTTTTTTAAAAAAAAAAACCTTGTATTCTTATTTTGATTAGAAGCTTGATTATTGAGCCAAGGCTTAGCGATGGTTTCATGTATTGCATTTTGTAAATTACATAGCCTTCGCTTTGTTCAGCTTCATGCTTCTTGCTGTTGACTTTTGTTTGATAGCCTGTTGCTTATGGCTCCAGGCTATGGGCTAGGCTTACCTACTAGTGGGGGTGTAGTAAGTGCCATCATGACCTTAAGAATCAGGTAACGACAAGTTCGTATTAGAGCTCTAGGTTGACCGATATCATTGTTATGAGAGAAAATGCCTAGTAGAGTTGTGTGGATCGGTGTGAAGATGTGTTTATTTTATCTTTGGGAGGCTATAAAGCATTCTTAGGAAGTTCTTTTCTTGACTCCTTAGAATGTGATTTCTCTTTGATTAACCTCTAAAACTTCTTTTTTGGAAATTACTCTCTTTTAGATGGATAACGCGAGGTATACGATGGACATGAGAGAAACATCAATGCATCCAACCAGAGTTTTAGCATGTGGTTAGGTAAAAGGGCATTAGTCAGAACATGAGGTAGGAGAAATTTTTCAATATTCAAAATGTGTGAGGGAAACCTAGGTTCCAATAGGGTTTGTGACTACCTCCATTCCTTGAGATTCAATGTTATGAGGTCCGAGAATCTTCAAGGGTACACCATAAATAGGTGCTTCTCAGGTAAGTTGTCACCTATTACAAAATATGTTATCGGATTCTAAAGAAGGGAGCACTTCGTCCCACGTTGTTTCCTCGGGAGTTGAGTCAGGGGTTCATTAGAGGGTTGCCCTGCCATTCTAATTAGTGTTAGAGCATCTGATAGCAGCGGGGTCTACCTTTCCAAAGTTTGTTAGTCACGTGATGTTCGTTGAGCAGGAATGTATGAAGGCTTACAGAGATACTGGTAAGAGGCCTCACCATTAATACAATAGCGACAACATTCCCCTTCGAGGTGGGTAACAGTTTAGTAAGGGTTATCTTCCGTCCCAACGTATTGACGCCTATGACAGTAGCAACTTAATTACCAAGGGACTTTTAGGTAGTTCATGGAGCCTATGACATACAAAGCTTAGGTCGGACTTCACGAAGTGATCATCTCAGACCATCATATGTTGGGCCTCACATTACTCGAATAGGGTCTTCACAACATTTTGCTCTTGGTGACTGTTTTTATGAGTCTGGCGAGGTAGGCAACTAAGGCAGATATTTTCATACATTCCCATTGTAGTTGGTTGGGGTGGTTTTAAGCGTTGGAGAGGTAACTAGGTCGCTCACCATGTTCCTCATACTGGAATTCAAACTATAAAGGTTGTTATGATTGTGCTGGTTGTTCTATGCATCTGATACTCCCAGGCTAGGTTGGTCGGACCTTTTTGTACTAGTAGGGATGCCATCGGTCTAAAGATTGTCCCCGATATGGGACTATGATGAGAAGTATTTAGTTAGGTTAGTCTTATGTATTGATTGCACCTTCCGGTTAGAGGTTGTGCCTTTGGTGTTGGTGATACTACTTTAGGTGTTCAGGTTGTAGTTGGGCATGATTCGTTTTATCTTTCTACAGGCGGGCAAGAGGTCGAGGCTCCATATATCCCTTCTATGGATGTAATTTCATGGTTTCATCACTTGTGCTTATCATGTTAAATATGGGATTTTCATGCCCATTCATGTTTATTTGACTTGCAATCTATTGTTGGCTTGTTATGGTAGCTGTATTTGAAGATTTTGTATGTGATTTACCTTGTGTAGTTGATTTATTTTAGTAGTGGATCGACTGGACAGTGTATCTTTTATTGCGACTAGTGGTTGTGTAACCCCCTAGGCTTTTACCTTTGTGGCTTTTGTCATGTGTTCTCGTTATGATGATGATTCTTGTTAGAGAGATGGCTAAACCAGATTTTCCCGATTTTATGTTGTTCGGCCTGGTCAGCTTAAGAAGTTACCATAGTTGTGTGCTGATACGCTCAAATTACACCTCCCTAAAGAAGTATAAGCAATCATTATCAAGTAAAGAACCCAACTTGTAGGTTGGGGTCGATCCCACGAGGAAAATGGTTTAGACTTTACTTTAACCAACAATTATATTCAATTAACCAAAATACTTCCAGAAACAAGAAATAATAAGGGGGGATTTGTGAAACAAATTATAAGAATTCAGTAAGTAATCAATAAACAAAAGTCAATTTCGGTTGTTATCAAGATGAGAAAATTAACTAGGGTAGACGTGTTCCCCACAAGCTCATAACGCAGTAATGCTAGTAATTGCAATCCTTTCCTAGTGTGTTACATGCAAAGTGATAAGTTAGGTATCTCTAAATCCTTGATCCGGCATCTAGAGAATTTCACCCCGCACCTTGATCCGGCTACGTGTGTATAATTTACTAACCCTTACCTTTACCTCATATTAGACATCATAATCGATGTTTGGCTTAGTTACTACTTCGCACCAATCGATACTAGCCTATTAGATAGTATCACACTAAATCTATGTTGATAATTCTTTTCTTATTGATTACCTCCTTGATTCGGCAAGTAGCAACAAGACGAGTTCTAACGCGTGCACTCGTTAAAAAGACTTTTAAACGAAAGAATTATCAATGCATGCAAAACACTATACAAGAATTACTTATTTACTATTCATACTTTGTTAATCGCTCATGGTTCCCACAACCCTAGTTGTGGATTTAGTTACCCATATTAGCAAGAACACAATTCATAATATTAGATGAATAAATCATGAACTTACGTAACGAGAATAATAAACCCAAAATTTTAACTTGAATTGCAAAGCCAAAATCTTCAAAACGAATGTAGGGAATCAATAATTGCTAGGGTTGCACTTTAATCTCCAAAGTCACAAAGTAAAAATAGAATAATAAGGTCTAACCCCCAAAAACGAGGTTTACATGCCCTATTTATAGAAAATAAATCCTAAATTAAAAGGGAAACAAATTAAGGAAAGTTTGTTCAGGTACGTGTCTTCAATCCACGAGACTGACTTACGGACCATCGATGGATCTATGGTCCGTAAGTCCCTTCCGTCAGCCAGGACTTGGAAAATATTTCCGCTTCCAAAAAATTAGCTTCTCTGAAGCAAACGACGGACTAGCAGTACGGACCATAGATCGATCTACGGTCCGTCAATCCCCTCCGTAGCTCCATACTTAGAATCTTCAAAAATCAGGTACTGGAACCCTCGCAGTATCAATCTACGGATCAACAGTACGGTCCATAGATCAATCTACGGACCGTCAATGGACACCGTGGTTCCACACTTGGTCAAATTTCCCTAATTTGTCCTCAATACCATGCCTGCTAATCTACGGTCATCACCTACGGACCGTGGATGGACCTATGGTCCGTAGATCACCTCCGTGAATGCCCTGTTTCTACATTTCTTTCAGCTGTCTCTATACTTCCGCGCTTGAACATCTTTCCTGCAAAACATGATAAAAACACATAAAAACCAATATAAAAAGGCCCTAGACACACACAACTTGTAAGTAAAATGTATTAGAAATACTATATACTCACGGTATATCAACACCCTTAACTTAAATTCGTTGTTTGTCCTCAAGCGACGCACTACAACTTTAAACGACACTTGTATAGAAGCAAGCATTTTCAAACCCAAGCAATCACATGGCTCTCTACCCTCATCATTGTTTGGGTGCACATTCGTTCTCTTAGACTCAACAAGCCAATTCATGTGGATCACACCATGACACCAATTGACCAACTGACACACAACATACACCTTCTCACTATCACCAAAGTACCAACTTTCCGACAATGTAACTAGTGCCCTAACTTCAAATGAAACTCCTTTTCCCAAGAATGAATGACATTCATAATACAAGGATTTATTCAACACTCACGCTCAGAAGTAATTTCAAATACAGTTAGTGCTCAATGCCATAAGCTTGCCCTTATTTTCACTGCTTAGATTCTCCAAAATAGACTCTAGGATCACTATAGGACTTTCTTGGCTTGTAACGTAGGCTCAGGGTAGGGTCAGGTGTGCTACATTTGGGTACTGCTTAGTGACTTTCTGCCCTTCTTGACATTACACTCAGCTTTCAACCTCTTTTTGCCCTATTTTTGTCATCCTATCATTTTACTTGCTTTCCCTTAATTTTCTTCAACCTCGAATGCGACTTCAGACTTTGTAGCTCTTTTTACTTTTATTTTATTATTTTTTAGCTTTCAACAAGTCACATCCTTTTTTCTCTGTTTTGTTTTTTTTTCACAATACTCTTTTCATACCCATTTTTCTTTCAGTTCCCTCTTTCATAGCCACCCTCAACTTATGGATTTTCCATTAGTTGAGGTACACAATACCCGATGTCAGGTCAGGGCCAAGATTGAAGTTACTTTTTTTTTTAGATTAGCCACCCTCAACTTAGGCTTTTGGCCTAAATCGAAGTGCACATGTCCAAGGAGGGACCGGGGCCAACATAGTAGATTATGAGAAAGTGAGTTCAGGGTTTAGAAAGAAATGGTTTAACTCAAATTATTTGGATCAAAGGGAGCATTATTCATTTGGTTGGATCCTTCTTTTAGGCGATTTGTGGATTTCTCAGAACAATGGCCTATGATCACTTCCTAACCTCTAGATTGAATTGTCTTAGCAAGACTAACTAGGCAAGTTCTAGCTTTGCACAAAAACTGTTTGAACACTCAACGATTCTCACACACTCTTGGCACATAGTTCCATCATCAGGTTATTAGATTACCCAGTTCAAGTTTCAGCTTAAGTCATGCTATCAAGTTGGTTCATGATTATGTCATACTCAGATCCAGCACATTCAACTAATCGCAGCCTATAGCGTCTAGCATACATCCCAAAATCTGATGGGTATCATTTTTCATAAGCCATCATGCTTCATTCTGTATCATGCTTCTACACACACAATCCTAAGACATGTCGTTCAACAAAAATTAAACAGTCCCTTGGGGAAAAAGAACAAAGGCAAGAAAACCCCAAGAGAGGATTCATGAGTTGGGTTATTCAGATTTCACCCTATCACTCACAATCCATTTACCCCACCCCCAACAAAAATAGATGCAGTTGTCCCCAATGTATACATAAACATTAAAAGAAAATGGAATGGGTGAAGGAAACCTGTGGCGCAAAGCGCCGGCGAATCATTAACAAGCAGGGGGGTCCGATTTCCCGGAACCCGCTGAACCAACAGTGGGGGCACCCTCAGAAGTGCCCACATCAGCAATCATAGCACCCTCAGTAGTGCTGTCTAACAATCTCTCCGCACCATCAGTGGTGCTCACCACATCCTTCAAAACAGGCTGAACCTCTGCAACTGGGACAGAGCTCGATGCCCCTGCAATTCTCTCACGCACCCTCTGTCGGCGCAACTTTTCGTCTACAATCAAAGCCCTCCTAGCCTCCTTCTCATGCCGACGCTGTCTCTTGTGAGCTTTCTCTTCCTCTGTGCAATGAGAACGGTGCCGCTTGCCTTTGGCATGTGTCGGTGCAGGCCCCTCCTCGGCGGTCCCATTGAATAGAGCATCTAGCACTGTATCATCAGCCAGTGCAGTAGGAGCAGCCTGAGTCTCAACTGAAGGTGTAGCAAAAATGACATCAATATTAGTCCGGAGGCTGGCTACATCAGCCTGCAAAAACAGACCTATCTGCGCTCCATTCTGGCCTCGGACTCGGCTATTGACTTTTGCATCCACAGTTGGATGTGATGCAGTAGGGTGGCCATCTGAGCTTCTAACTTCTGTACTCTGGCCAAAGGGACAACAGTAGCTCCTAACTGCGGTGTGGATCGGGAAGAGCTAGGAGCCATACTAGCTGCCTAAGATGAGGAGCCCGGGACAGTGTCGGTGTGATCAGGGATGCTAAGGTCATCACCATGTGCCTGCCCCACTGTGTCTGCAAGATTGGCACCCAAAGGAGGTACCTTAACCTGAGGCTCTCTGCGAGGTGCTGCCACATTAGCCTCATCTCGAATAAGGCCGATGTCCAATGCCCCTGTAGGGTGGACTAACTTGTCGCAATGCCAGATCGGCACTCCAGAGTCCCTGCACAAATGAAAAATTAGACAGGGGAAGGGGTAGGTGGTGGAGGTCCTGAATGCCCTCTCGTTAATCATTGCTAGCAGTATGCGAGCAAAGTCGATCTCCACTCCTGCTACCAATGCCGCAACCATGACCGCTCTGTCCCAAGTGACTTGATTATCAGCTTTTGTAGGCGACACTCTGTTACGCACCAGCAGCCAGAAGAACTTGGCCACAAAATTTAGTGTGGCCTTCCGGATGCCCAACCGTGGAGCGGCAACCCATTCCGCACGCTCGCCATCTGCAGCAATGTACCTAGCCAACCAAAGTAGAATAGCCTCTCGCTGCTCAGCATTCCTCTGGAAAGCACCACTCCGCACGATATCCCATCTGTAGTCAAACTCAGCTGTGTTGAGAGACCAAGAGTGACCAGTAGTAGGACCATAGAGAAAGCGTCTGATCGTGGCAGGTGATATGACCACCGGGCACCCTCGAACCAAAGTGGAAGTGAGCGGGTCCTGCGCTAGTGGCTTTGACCGCTTGTAAATGGAACCGCGGAGAGTGGCAGCATAGGAAGCATAGAACTCCCGCACAATCTCCTCGATGTACGTCCCTGGGTCTCGAGCCATCCAGTCACACTTGTGAAGGTTGAACAACCGGTGAATGTCTGGAACAGTATGCAGGCTCCCCGTGAGGACTCTGCGCTCCTTTGTAATTAGTCGGGCCATTTTTTATTTGTCGTTGACTATCTTAGCATCCCGATAAATTTGCCATTAGCCCTCAACACACCACCTATTTAGCTCGCCTGCCACAAGAGTGGGGTCATCATTCCATGGTGCAGGTATGGACTCTGAGCTATTTGCCTCATCAGACGAGGCTTCTTGGTCATTTTCTCCAAACCCTGTGGATGATTTGGCATTGGACCCTGTAGCATGGGCAGACTCGGATAGTAAAGAGTGGGCAGACTCGGAGCATGAAGCATGGGCAGACCCAGACCCGGACATACACCCCTCTGAAGTGGAAACAGCCCCAGTTGGTGACCCGATCAGTGTGTGCTCCTTATCAGACTGGAAGACAGTGACTACATCGGGAAGCACCTTTCGGAGGGTGCCTCTGGTGCCCTGAGGTGCATCGCAAGAAGCCCTAGGGTTGAGAGGCACATATGCTGGGTCAGAGTCGTTGTCGGTGTACTCATCAATTAACCCAAAACTAGGGGCAACAGATTTTGACTTGCCCCTCTTTGAGTAGGTGACCATCTTCTTGGGTGCCATTGTACCTGCGGGAGTGATATTAGTGCCCAAGACTAACCAAAACTATACTAAGACAAAGTAGAAAGACTATAAACGAACAGCAACAAAATCCCAAAAGATTTCAGATAGATGCTACAGTGGTCATCCACGGGGGAGACCTACGGTCCGTAGACTGAGCTACGGTCCGTGGATCTCTTCCGTGGATCAGGGGGCCTGACATATAGGTCATAGATGGAAACCACGGAAGTGCAGAACGGTCCGTAGATGGATCTACGGACCGTAGTCCACCTCCGTGGTTTCACACTTGGTGAAATTTTTCATGTGCATCCATTTACGAACCCCATCTACGGTCAGTAGATGGATCTACGTTTCGTAGACGGGGTATCGTGGATGCCATCTATGCCAGGTATCATACATTTTTGGCCTTAGTTTTCCACATTAACACAATCTCATCATGCATTTACAACATTAAATTATGCTAGTTCTTCATTCTTAAGATTTCAACCGATTATTATACCAAACAATTTAGACTAGTTATGGAACCCTAAGTCGAAACTAGCATATAGATTTTACGATTACATACAATAATGCTACACAATCAGTATCTATCTTTCCAAGGACATTGTAATTTTCAAGTTTATCATGCAATTTCATCTAACAATTACCCAAGGTCAAGACCCAACTCCCGACTTTCTATATTCAATCTATGAATCGAAATTCAAAGTGAAGGGAAAGTCTATTACCTTATAAGCAACAAGGAGTGGGGTGATTGCGTGATGATACAAAGCTTAGCAAGACCAAGGAGTCACCTCTTCGTTACTAACCAAACACCGGACCCTTTTTGTTAGATTATGGGATGGGTTGTATTTGAAATGGAAGGGAAGTTGGGGGATTATGGAAGGGAAGATATTATGGAGGAGTTATGGAGTGATTGAGGGAGGTTAGGGAATATTAGAAACAGTTTTGGGAGTAATGGAGGGAAGGGGAATGGTTTAAAACAAATGGGGGTTTTTAAATGGGGGGATCCGGGTCGAGTCAGACAGCCTGATGTATGGACTCACGAGACCCCGTCTACGGTCCGTGAGTCGATCTACGGTCTGTAGATCAGGACCGTAGATCACTCATACACTTGAAAATTTAGAAACTTACCTGGGATCTACGGGCACCATTTACGGTCCATTGATGAATCGACGAACCGTCGATTGTGTCCGTAGACTTCTCCACCAGACCATTTTCTGCAGAATTTTTGTGGTGTACCTGCACATGTAGCAACCAATAGGCTATTCTTTTTACATTTTCTGGACACTTTTTAGACACGAACCCTATTTTAATTCTAGCCAACACTAGTACAAAAACTAAATTTGATACATGAAATAAATCGAACAGCGCAAACTACTAGGGAAAAAAAGAAAACTATATCCTATCGTTGGCTAGATTGTACATCTTGGGTTGCCTCCCAAGCAGCGCTTGATTTAACGTCGCGGCACGACGCAGGCCTCTTGATTACTCAAAATTCATCAAGATTGTAGGCCTCAATCACTTCTTGCACGGTTTCAGCGTTTCCCAAATAGATCTTGATCCTTTTCCCGTTTACCATGAACCTTGTTCCATCCTTTTTTTCAAGCTCAACCGCCCCATGGGGGAACAATTTCGTGAGCAAAAATGGTCCGGTCCATTTGGACTTGAGTTTACCTGGAAACAAGCGCAACCTAGTGTTGAATAGAAGCACAAGATCACCAACCACAAATTCTCGCTTTTCAATTCTTTGATCATGATACCTCTTCATCTTCTCTTTGTACAAGGCTGAACTTTCATAAGCTTTTAGGCGAAACTGATCAAGTGCATTCAAGTCATCCATTCTTTGAGTAGATATGGCGCCCCAATTCAAATTTAATTTCTTCATTGCCCACATCGCCTTATGCTCTAGTTCTACTGGTAAATGACAAGACTTCCCATATACAAGTTGGTAGGGAGACATACCTATGGGGGTCTTGTATGCAGTGCGGTATGCCCATAGAGCATCATCAAGCTTCTTTGACCAATCCGTTCTATTGGCATTCACAGTCTTCGCCAATATATGTTTGATCTCTCTGTTGGA
The DNA here is from genome assembly GCF_019186545.1 of Solanum stenotomum. Classification (NCBI taxonomy): domain Eukaryota; kingdom Viridiplantae; phylum Streptophyta; class Magnoliopsida; order Solanales; family Solanaceae; genus Solanum; species Solanum stenotomum. The sequence continues at coordinate 24,480,037 of NC_064286.1, forward strand.
TACTTCAACTTGACCACTAGTCTGTGGATGGTAAGGGGTGGCTACATTGTGGCGGACACCATATTTCTCAAGTAGTACCTTGAACAACTTATTGCAAAAGTGAGAACCTCCATCGCTAATAATAGCCCTCGGTGTACCAAATCTGGAGAAGATGTTCTTTTTCAAGAAACCGGTGACACTTTTACCTTCATTGTTGGAGACCGCAACTGCTTCCACCCACTTCGATACATAGTCAACCGCAACAAGAATATACTTCATCCCATATGAACTCACGAATGGACCCATGAAATCAATGCACCATACATCAAACAACTCTATCACCAATATAGGATTCATAGGGAGCTCTTGCCTCTTTGAAAACCCTCCATCTCTTTGGCAACGATCACAAGACTTGGCGAAATCATGAGCATCTTGGTGAATGGTAGGCCAATAGTATCCACACTGCAAAATCTTATGTGCAGTCGGAATACCACTATGATGCCCACCAACAGGCGATGAATGGCATGCTTCAAGTACACTCAACATCTCAACCTCGGGCACGCAGCGACGAATAATCCCATCAGCACAACTATGATACAAATAAGGTTCATCCCAAAAGAGTTTCTTCACATCATGCATAAACTTTTTCTTTTGGTGAAAAGACAAATCGGGAGGCACAATATCGCTTGCCAAATAATTAGCAAAGTCTGCAAACCAAGGAATCAGATCATGAGAAGCAGCCAATACCTGTTCATCTGGAAAAGCATCATTAATTTCGGCCCTATCTCCAAGCTTTAGCATAGCCTCTTCCTCTAATCTGGACAAGTGATCGGCAACTTGATTTTCGGTTCCCTTTCTATCTTTTACCACAAAATCAAACTCTTGCAGCAACAGTACCCATCTAATCAATCTTGGTTTTGCATCTTTTTTCACCATCAAATACCTCAATGCAGAGTGGTCAGTATGCACTATGACCTTAGTACCAAGCAAGTAGGAACGAAATTTCTCGAATGCAAAAACCACCGCAAGGAGTTCTTGTTCGGTCACAGTATAATTCTTCTGGGCCACATTTAGAGCTTTGCTAGCATAGTAAATAGGGTGAAGAATTTTCTCTCGCCTTTGACCCAATACTACACCAAGCGCCACTCCACTCGCATCGCACATTACCTCAAACGGTTGTCCCCAATCCGGTGAAATAATGATAGGTGTTGTAACCAACTTCTCCTTCAGCTCTCCAAATGCTCTAAGACAAGCATCATCAAAATAGAACTTACTCTCCTTCTCGAGCAGTTTGCACAAAGGATGTGCAATTTTTGAGAAATCTTTGATGAATCTCCTATAAAAACCTGCATGTCCAAGAAAACTTCTAACACCTTTTATTGAAATGGGTGGCGGAAGTTTTTCTATTACCTCAACTTTAGCTCTATCAACCTCAATACCTTTCTCTGAAATTCGATGTCCCAACACTATACCTTCTTTAACCATGAAGTGACACTTCTCCCAATTAAGCACCAGGTTGCAATCTTCACACCGTTTAAGCACCTCGGCCAAATGATCTAGACACCGATCAAAAAAGTCACCTACAACTGAAAAATCATCCATGAACACTTCAATAGTGTCCTCCACCATATCAGAAAATATCGACATCATACACCGCTGGAAGGTAGCTGGGGCATTGCAAAACCCAAATGGTATCCATTTGAAAGCAAAAGTCCCATATGGGCAAGTGAAGGTGGTCTTCTCTTGGTCTTCTGGAGCTATAGAGATTTGATTGTAGCCCGAATACCCATCAAGAAAACAATACCAACCCTTTCCTGCAAGTTTATCCAACATCTGATCCATGAATGACATAGGAAAGTGGTCCTTTTCTGTCCACGCATTCAACTTCTGGTAATCCATACAAACTCTCCATCCAGTAACAGGCCTTATTAGAATAAGCTTATTTCTTTCATTTGGAACCACAGTCATGCCACCTTTTTAGGCACACACTGCACAGGACATACCCAACTACTATCTGAAATAGGATAAATAACTCCTGCATCCAACCACTTGATGATCTCCTTTTTGACTACTTCTTGCATAGGTGGATTTAGTCTTCTCTAGTGCTCGATACTGGGCTTATGATCTAGCATGAGTTGGATTTTGTGAGAGAAAATACCGGGAGAAATCCCAATGATATCCGTTATAGTCCATCCAATAGCTTGCTTGAACCTTTTAAACACAGTCACCAAGCACTCTACTTGTCCTGCATTCAAATCTGCCGCAATGATGACCGGCAAAGTATTCCCTTTGCCCAAGTATACATACCTCAAATGTGGTGGTAGAGCCTTAAGCTCCAATTTCTGTGCCTCCACAATAGATGGTCTTGCGGGTGGGGACTCACGATTCTTCATGTCTAATTCATACTTCTTTGGTTTGGGCCGGTATTCACACCTATCGAGTGCGGCTACCAACTCATCATACTCTTCAATGTCATCACTATCGAAGTTCATAATAACTGCTGCTAGTGCCTCAACACCTAGTCGCTCTTCAATTTGCACTTCTGTTCCAGTCTTCACTCTGTAGGTTATGGCAGATACTGTTTGGAGCTCACCACTCTGCTTCATGGACCTACAAATATTGAAAGTTGTTTCTTCATTATTCAGTCTGAATTTCATCTGTCCCTTTTCCATATCAACCAACGCACACCCTGTGGCAAGAACTGGTCTCCCCAGGATGATGGAAACCTCAAAATCAACCTCACAATCAAGAATCACAAAATCTGCCAGAAAAATGAAAGACTCCATTTTCACTAGCACATCTTGGAGTACACCAATGGGCCTTTTCACAGTTCGATTGGCCATTAGTAACCGCATTGCAGTGGGCTTTGGGTCCCCCAAACCCAACTTCTTGTAAATAGACAAGGGCATGAGGTTGATGCTAGCACCAAGATCACACAATGCCTTAGCAAAGTGTAACAACCCTATAGTACACGGGATCGTGAAAGCACCAGGGTCTTTCTTCTTCTGCACAAGAGATCTTGTAGCAATAGTGCTACAATGCTGCAATCTATCATCATCTTCAAAACTCACAGACCTTTTCTTTGTCACCATATCTTTCATAAACTTCGCATACCCAGGCATTTGCTCCAAGGCTTCTATCAAAGGAATATTGATAGAGAGTTGTTTCAGCATATTAATAAACTTGAGATATTTACCATCCCCAGTCTTCTTCACTAACCTCTGTGGAAAAGGTGGTGGAGGTCTAGGTATGGGGACCGCTTTATGAGATATCTCTACCTCTTGCTCTATTGCTTTCTCAGACTCTGGTCTAACCTCTATCACATCATCTTCTTTTCTAATCTCACTTTCCACCATAGACGGCCTAGGTGGATCTATGGTTTGCTTACCCCCTCGAGTAGTAACTGCCATACAATGACCATCATTCTTTGGATTCTGGATGGTGTTGCTAGGAAGAGTGCCAGGTTGACGTGGGTTTACTGCAGTAGACAACTGAGTCATCTGCTGCTCTAGATGCTTTATTGACACTGCATGGGCGTCAACCTTTTGTCCAATACCAGACAAGTCATTTCTCATCTCCTTCACATTCTCATCAGTTGCATCAAACCTTCTCATCATCTTCTGCATCATATCTTCAATACGAGCCATATTGCCTCCAGTTTCCCTAGCACCAGATTCCCGATTTTGAGGGGGAACATAAGGTCCAACCCGATCATTTCTGTTGCCATAGTTATTCCTGTTGTAGTTGTTGTCGCGATTGAAGTTCCCATCCCGGACATAGTGACCCTCTCGATTGTAATGTCCATAGTTCCGACATTGGTTTCCTTGACCTCGGCGCCAATTTTCCATGTTGGATCCTTGGGCATTTGGTCGGAAACCCCCCGTCTGATCATTCATAGCATAAGCATCCTCTTCATAGTAACACTCATCCACTGGTGGTGGAGTTCTAGTTAAATAATTCACAGCATTTACCTTTTCTGGTCCTCCGCTCACATGCTTCAATACCAACCCCAACTCGGTCCTCATCTGGGCCATCTCTTCACGAATATCATCTGCAGAGTTGTTATTTGTACTATGAACATCAAATGTATTTCTCCCAGTATCTGACCTCCGAGTGCTCTATGCTTTATTGTTGCGAGAGATCCTTTTCAGTTTTTCAGCAATCTGTGCATATGTACAATCACCATATGAGCCTTCGGCAATAGTGTCAAGTACTGCTTTATTGTTATCATCTTGTCCTCGATAGAAATACTCCTTTAGTGACTCATCATCAATACGGTGGTTTGGGACACTTCTTACGAAGGCAGTGAATCTGTCCCACGAGCTACTCACAGACTCTCCAGGTAATGCCACAAAATTATTGACCCTATCTTTGTGATTGAGCTTCTTAGACACTGGATAGTACTTTGCTTTAAACACCTCTGCCAGTTGGTCCCATGTGAATATTGAGTTGTACCGAAGCTTAGTGAACCATACTGCAGCATCGCCTGTCAGTGACAGAGGGAACACTCGTAATCCAATGACATTTATATCTAAGTCTGGTCTACCTACACAACTTTTGCAAACCACCCTTAGCTTGGCCAAGTGAGCATGTGGATCCTCCGATGGTGATCCTGAAAATAAGCCTCTTGTTGTAAGCATCTACATCAAACTACTAGTCACCACAAATGTGTGCCCTGGAGGTAGAGGAGGTAGGACAATGGGTCCATCAGAGTCTGCTATATCGATGTTGCCCCGATAGTTGTCATGTTGTTGTGGGCCTGGTGGACCATGCACTCTCACTGCATCTCCCAATTGATTTTCAGCTAGACCCCGGTTTTCCCCGCTAACTACTCTTGGCTGTTGTAACTCAACTGCTTCATCTAGATTTCCTCCGATAGGATTAACTGGAAGTCATTGATTGTTCATTCTTCTCAAAGTTCTGTTCAACTCTGGATCGTACGGAGTAAGTGGTTCGCCTTGGCTCCGTGTACTTGGCATACACTAGAGTCGGAACCTGAGAGAGACAAAAACAAAGGGAAAAAGTAAAATTAGGAAATATTTGACTAACGTTCAATAATGGAGTTAAAAATAAATCTAAAAGCCAGATTCCCCAGCAGCGGCGCCAAAATTAGATACGCTCAAATTACACCTCCCTAAAGAAGTATAAACGATTGCTATCAAGTAAAGAACCCAACTTGTAGGTTGGGGTCGATCCCACAAGGAAAATGGTTTAGACTTTACTTTAAACAACAATTATATTCGATTAGCCAAAATACTTCCAGAAACAAGAAATAATAAGGGGGGATTTGTGAAACAAATTATAAGAATTCAGTAAGTAATCAATAAACAAAAGTCAATTTCAGTTGTTATCAAGATGAGAAAATTAACTAGGGTAGACGCGTTCCCCACAAGCTCATAACGCAGTAATCCTAGTAATTGCAATCCTTTCCTACTGTGTTACATGCAAAGTGATAAGTTAGGTATCTCTAAATCCTTGATCCGGCATCTAGAGAATTTAACCCCACACCTTGATCCGACTACGTGTGTATAATTTACTAACCCTTACCTTTACCTCATATTAGACATCATAATCGATGTTTGGCTTAGTTACTACTTCACACCAATCGATACTAGCCTATTAGATAGTATCACACTAAATCTATGTTGATAATTCTTTTCTTGTTGATTACCTCCTTGATCCGGCAAGTAGCAACGAGGCGAGTTCTAACGCGTGCACTCGTTAAAAAGACTTTTAAACGAAAGAATTATCAATGCATGCAAAACACTATTCAAGAATTACTTATTTACTATTCAAACTTTGTTAATCGCTCATGGTTCCCACAACCCTAGTTGTGGATTTAGTTACCCATATTAGCAAGAACACAATTCATAATATTAGATGAATAAATCATGAACTTACGTAACGAGAATAATAAACCCAGATTTTCAACTTGAATTGCAAAGCCAAAATCTTCAAAACGAATGTAGGGAATCAATAATTGCTAGGGTTGCACTTTAATCTCCAAAGTCACAAAGTAAAAGTAGAATAATAATATCTAACCCCCAAAAACGAGGTTTACATGCCCTATTTATAGAAAACAAATCCTAACTTAAAAGGAAAACAAATTAAGGAAAGTTTGTTCAGGTACGCGTCTTCAATCCACGAGACTGACTTACGGACCGTCAATGGATCTACGGTCCGTAAGTCCCTTCCGTCAGCCAGGACTTAGAAAATATTTTCGCTTCCAAAAAATTAGCTTCTCTAAAGCAAACGACGGACTAGCAGTACGGACCGTAGATCAATCTACGGTCCGTCAATCCCCTCCGTAGCTCCATACTTTGAATCTTCAAAAATCAGGTACTAGAACCCTCATAGTATCATTCTACGGATCAACAGTACGGTCCGTAGATTAATCTACGGACCGTCAATGGACACCGTGGATCCACACTTGGTCAGATTTCCCTTATTTGTCCTCAATACCATGTCTGCTGATCTACGGTCATCACCTATGGACCATGGATGGACTTACGGTCCATAGATCACCTCCGTGAATGCCCTGTTTCTGCATTTTTTTCAGCTGTCTCTATACTTCCGCGCCTGAATATCTTTCCTACAAAACATGATAAAAACACATAAAAACCAATATAAAAAGGCCCTAGACACACACAACTTGTAAGTGAAATGTATTAGAAATATCGTAAACTCACGGTATATCATGTGCCATCCTTTTTGAGTAGTAGTTGGGTGGTTGCTAGTTGTCAGAGTTGTGTGAGGAGTAGTTTGGCCTTTTAAAGTTCTATATTAGTTTTAGTTGGCTTCTTTCTTCCTTTTCATTAGTCTTATTCTCGCCTGTGAAATTGTATTTTGGATCGTTTGATCTTTTTGGATTCATCTTCTTCTGGTGATGTTGGAGTTTTTTTATGGCTAGAAGGAATTTGGAGGTGTGATTTCTTATTGTAACTTTTTATGGCATTCATTTTTTCTCGGTGATTTTATTGATCGCTCTCGAGGTTGTCTTGCGATTGGGAGTCAGAGTGGTGGTGCTCATTGGTGGTTTCAAACTTTAGCTTCTGTTAGTGAGTAGAAATTTACCAAGAAGGTTCATCTTTTTAATGGGGTCAAAGTGATTCGTGGAACCTATACTTTGGTTCTTATTCAAGATGTGAGGTATGCTTCTATCATATTTGGTTGCTTGTGAAGTTTGTTGATGGAATTTGGCACCCTTGGGTCATTAGTGGTAAGTTGAGTATGTTTGTACACTACCTACCAACTTGGTTTCCCTTAGGATGAGGTGTTTTGCCTAGATTGGTGGTGGCGGAGTAGTTTGTGGGCTTATGGTGTCGGTTTCTTAGAAGTTTCTTTGGAGGAAAGTGCTTAGCTTCAGAAGGTTGAGGTCCAACTTAGATTGTTTACTTTTTAGATTAAGGAGTGCATTTTGGGATTTTCCCTATGCTTAGTTCCTTGTTTTGGTGAATGTCATTCCTCGGTGTTTAGGTGGAGCATGTGGTTCTTTCGAGGTTTGTGTTATATGGATTTGGAGGTAGGTTTTCATATGGAGCTGGAGATGTTCAGAATATATCTGGGATGATAGAATGCTCTTTATTGCTAGAAGATGTTATATTTGGAGCATAAGGTGAGTATTTTGATTTATGGGGTTTGGTTTCTATTGCCTTTGTCCAATGTCTCTATTCAGTGGATTTGGCGTGGTGTTGGTTTTCTCAGATGAATCTAGTGCTTTAAAGACAAGTTTGATTATGCTAAGTGAGAGTTGGAGCCCAAAGAGGAATTAAAGGAGTTTTTGGAGCTTTGAAGTGAACTTGAGGATATTCCTCTTAGCCCAACTTCTCTGTTGGGGTTGTTTGATCCGAGAGGGTGTCTGGGGTATGGCGGACCATGCAAACCCGATATTATTATCTTTTCATGCCTTTAGACTGTAACTGTCCTTCTACTTTCACAAATGAATTTCCTTTTTAGTAGTCAATTTTGTAATGGCCTTCCAAGTCATTTATTTTGTTTTCTAATCATTTCAACATTTAGAGCTTTCTGTAGGGATCCCAAGTAATTTATGACTTGCTGGGACTGACATTTTGGTCACCAGGTCGTTCATTTGAGTTTTTTTTTTGCAAGTTTTCATGTTTTGGAGCCTTTGTAACTTGAATGGTTGACTTCTCCCAAAACATCATAAAGATGGACTTCAAATGTAATTTTGTCGGTTTTATCAACTTCGAAAGAGCCATTTTAGGCTAAGGGCATGATTAGTGCGAGTTTGTGCCGTTAGACATTTTAACTTTTGAAGTTTTGGCCAAGGGTTGACTTCGGTCAACATCCTTGGTAAATGTGCTCAAAGGAGAATTTCATCAATGCAATTAGCTATGAAATGTGAAGTTTAGTCTAGAATGACATTACGTGGGGTTCCCGAGTCTTCCAACCTCATTTTAAATCCCATGGTGGATTTTGGGTAAAAATGGAGCTTGGGTGTGAGACCCACTTTTCATTCAGATGAACTTGGATGGAAGTTTTGATGGTTCTATTGAGTCTGAAATGTTGATTTCGATAGGGTAACTTATTGTATTTGTGTGCACGGGGTTCCAAACAAATCTCGCACACTCCATTTGAGTTCTTAATGTTTGAGCAAACTTATTGAAGTGCAGAAAGCTTTCGCAACTTAAGGTGTGTTTTGTGTTCGCACGTGTAGGGCTGCATTAAAGGAAAATGGTCATCCATAACCACATTTGTGTTGCCCTTGTAGCCTAGCGTTTGCGATGCCTTGGCAGCCTGGTCCTATAGGTTTGCAGTATGCCGACTGTATTTGCGGAGCCCTAGGGAGCTAGCCTTTGCATTCACGAGGAGCTATGGTGTTCGCAATGCTTACCTTCTAGCCAACCACGTTCATGATAGCTAATTGACTCATATTTTTCTAATTAAGACTAGAGATGTGAATTTAGCTCAGTTCCAAACTTTAAAATTTGATTCCTTGAGCTTAGGAGCTCTATTTCAAGAGATTTCATGGGTTGTGCATTCATGTCTATTTTGGCTACATATTGGAATGTTTGGGAAGTCTAAAGATCACTGGTTTGAGTTAATTCTCGCCCGAAAGGGATTGCTATGTCTCTTTAATTGGTGATTTTTGTGAATGTTTTCCTTTGGGCTGTTGCGAGCGTCAAATTGTGTCCCATTTCAGTACACAAGCTTGGTAAGTAATCTAGGACCTTTTGATGAAGTCATTTTGGAATTCCCAGCATGGGTCCCACATTCCTCTTTTAACTTATTTTGGGTCTGTTCTAGTTTTACAAATTTGATGTTTAACCAATTACAATTTGATAGCATTGTGGTGTTCAGTGGAGTTTTGAAGTGGATAGATCTTCTGCAGTATATTCAGAGCGTATGTAATTGGCTTTGGGTAGGCTTTAGTTTACTTTCTTAATTTGTCTTTTTAGATTATGTTTTGTATGAATCATATGTGATTTAGGACTGTAATTGTTGTGAATTAGCCTTCCTTCTCCTCTTATACCATTTCTTGATTATCGTAGGAGCATGGGGTCTTTTGTGGGTGAGGTGATCACTAGTTTAGGTTGTAGCTTTGCTTGTAGTATGCCCTAGCTCGTGTATCCTTCTTAGAATTGGTAATTTGTGGCCTTAGTTCAGAGTTGAGCCTTAGACTCTCTAGACTGCCTTTTATCACCCTTGTAGCTGTGAATTATTCCCCATAGGTCTTGTAGTGGATATTTTATCGTGTGATATTACTTGAGACCTTAGTGGCTCATCATAGCCGTAGGCTGACAATATTTGTGCTCAGTCGTGGGTTGGAGCGTTGTGGTTGAGGGTAAAGTGTCATTTCTTGAGTTATTTCTCCCCCTTTATGTGATATTTGAGATCTTCTTGATTTCCTTTTCTTCTGAGTAGCATGAGCATTTATGCTTTACTGAGCTTATGTATATTGTTGGGCCCAAGGGTGTGGTCAAGGAACAATTGGATTCCAAGTTAGTTTTATCTACCTTGGTAGCGTGGTAGAATTGATAGTGTATTTATAATTGTGTGTGTGATATACCGCGTATTTACAATACTTATAATGCTTTATACTTGATGTTTGACATGTCTTTTAATTATTTTTTAGTAGATTGGATGGTATTTTATCTTGGTTTTGCAGGAAAATATTTTATTGGCAAGTTGGGTTGAAGAGTACAATGAAACAACATCTTTTTGAGGTTTGACGAGTTGACCTATAAGCCATAGACTTGTCTATTAGCTGTAGGAATGTTTTAGATGAGGACTAAAGATTGTGGAGCTAGGTATGGGACCATGATACTGGACTACTAGTTGTAGGAACTTCTACGAGTCATAGGTCCAAGGAGGAGAAAAAGTTCAGAGATAGGTGAGTTCTAACGTATGCATCCGTTAAACAACAATCAAATCGATAAAATCTTCACTACGGCTTGGGAACCCACTATCTCAAACCTTTTTCTATGACTTGGACCTACGGCTCGTAGACTAGCCTCTTAGTCCTTTACTTAGCTCCAAATTCTTCGGTCCTCATAAACGACTCATTCATATGGTTCGTAAACAAGTCTACAGCTCTAAAGGTTGTTGTTTCGCTGTACTCTACAACCCGACTTGCCAAAACCTATTTTCCTGCAAAACCAAGATAAAATATCATTAAATCTATTAACAAGTGCTTAAAATACATGCAAAACCTCAAGTTTAAAGCATTATAAGTACCGTAAATATGTTGTACATCAACACCCTCATCTTAAAATCGTTTCTTGTCCTGAAGTGACACTACTAACATAAAATGACACGATGGAAAATAATATCTAGAACTCAAGCAATCACATGGTATTTTGCAACCAATATATCCTCACTTATTTTCATCAGATCAATGGAGCAATCATTTATTTCAAAACAAGTTAACATATGCATATCAATTCATGGCATAGATATACCAATGGATACATTCACATACACATATAATCATCACCAAGATAATGACTATTTGATATGTCACTTGTGCCCTTCCCGCAAAGAAGTCCCATTTTCACACAAAATCACTTTGTGAAACACTTTTCCATTTTAATTCTTGAATCATTGTCTTATATTAAATGTTTTGTTCATCAATTCAAGATTTCTGAATTCAACTATTATAATTATAACTTCATGATTAAACTTAACTCAATTAATATGAATTTGATCACCTCAAGCATGAGTAGCTAAATCTACAACTAGGGTTGTGGGAACCATGAAAATTAACAAAATAGACCTAATAATTAATATTCCTTGAATAATGTTTATGCATGTATTGTTTTTCTCTTTGCTTTGCTTATTGTTTTATATATGCATACGTTAGAACTCACCTTATTCGTACTTTCCTGACAGAGGGGCAATGAATGGAAAAAGATATTATACAAAAGAGACTTGAGGCTACCAACCCTTATCTAATAGCTTAAACATAGCAGGGATAGCTAATCTAAGGTCAAGGGTATGGGTCAGAAAAGCATACACTTGTAGACCGGCCAAACTTGCTTGGTGACATTAACTTACTTAGGCCACAAGCCACTTTGGTGATACCTCAGTTATCGACTTTGTATGTTTGACACTAGACGGGGTTACTACTATAAGGTTTACTGTGTTAAGGACTTGTGGTGAACACGAATACCCTCATTTTATCATTAATTTGTTTCACAAATATTTAATGCTTCTTACTTGGTAACTTGTTACTGAAATCATTAAATCAAGCTTTTGTTTAAAAAAACCCTTTTACGGAATATAACTCGACTAAACCTACAAATAACAAACAATTAAGCTAAGTCTAGACATCATTCCTCATGGGATCGACCCTAACCTCTGTGTTCTTTATTTGAACATCGTTCGTTTATACTTATTTTGGGAGGTGTAATTTTAGTGTATCAGTGTGCCTTGTTTTGATGCTGGTTGGGGCATGCATTACTTTGGTTGTTGATTCTCATGTGTTTTATGATACAATCCTGTGTCATGTATTGGTGTATCATTATCATTCATGGAGAAAGATTGTTTTCACTCAACTACTATTCTAAACTAGTTTTAACAGGAGTCATACAAACTGGATCACTTGATTTACTAATTTTTGAGATTTATGAGGCTTCACTGAAGTTCTCCTTTCCTACTTGAAACATAAGATGCTTTCGGGACGTGCTTAGTTATTTTACTTGACAAGCCAGCACATCGGCACCCTTTCCTGCATGGCTTTGGTTACTTAGTCCTCTGTACCACGAAAGAGTTGATTCCTACTAATCACAGATTTAAGGTCTTGTCATTGTACTCTAAATTCTTGATAATACTTCGGGCCCATGAAGTGTATATGAACTTCCTACGTCCCCAATGGTCCCAGTTTACCGTGAGTACCACAGTACCAAATGAGGATGTTGCATGGGTACTACCTCACTCGCATGACAGAGAGGTAGGTCTATGCACTTTTTAAGTAATGGTTACTGATGGTCCTACCCCATACTCTACATTCATATGCATTTCTTATCACTAGTATAATTATTTGTTGATTGCGTCCTCCGGTTTTATGGCTTACCGGTTGGGTTATGTTTGCTATATCTACCTAGCAGTCTTATGAGGGTTCGGTTAGGTTACTCTTTGATTCTATTCTCTTCTCTTCCGTTATGGATTTGATAGTCAATAGGTTGTGAGGAAGTTTTTGTGGATGTTAGTCCTCCTGGCCTTGGATAGTTGACTTTTGTATCTTGGTTGCTTGAGAGTAGGTTGTTGCCTTGCATTCCAGGTACGTTCTTGACTTGGTTACTTATTCCTTCTATCATATGTATTGTTTAATACTTTTCTATCATATTGTCTCCTGTTTAGTTACTTGTCATATTCTTTCCTTATTAGATGTTGTTTATTCTCACGACCCGAGTCTACACCTTGGACGTGGTCGGCATTCAAGGACCATTGTTGGTCCCCAAGCGAACCCTCATCCTAGCTGACTACAAATGGAAGACTAACTTAAGCATGCAAAAGCTTAAAAACTGAATAAAATTCATGACCTCAACTTTACAAATCTTTAACTCAAGAAAAACTCCGAATAAAATAAATAATATATTCAACTCGCAATAAATAGGCAACTTAAGTCTTTAAAACATTTAACAAAATAAATGTACAGACTTCTCAACTATACTGACTATCTATGAAGACTCTAACTGATAAACATGGAAGTCGGGACAAGACCCACGACATCCTGACTAAACTGAAAAGTAAATGAAATCCTCTGGAAACAATGAGGCTCACCATAGCTAACTCGAACTCCCGGATGTATCAACGAACCTCCTGTTGATGATCCTGAATACCTGTGTCTACATTATGAAAAGATGCAGGCCAAATGGCTTAGTACGTGGAATGTACGAGCATGTAAGGGTAATTCTAAAACATAAACATAAGCTTGAACTTGATAAAAAGGAAACATACTTACCTCTTCTCAAACTTACTCAACTCAGAAGTACTCAAGGATAAGGTACTCAACTCAGAGATAAGATACTCAACTCAAAGATATGATATTCGACTGTGGGTACTCAACTCTAGATACTCAACTCAATATAAAGCAACAATACACATGCAATATATGGGAAGCTTTATAAAATAGTAAAACCAACTTAGTTCGTTAAAGAAAATGCAATAACAAACTCAACTTTACTTATATAATAAAGTAATACAGTTTCTGTGGGAGTTTCTCTAACCGATAACCACCACTATAAGCCTAAGTGGTGATACAACATCTTACCTCACGCTGCCAAGGACCGTCCTATACCTTGCCAGGGGTATAGAACCTAACTCACTAACTGGATCCACTAGTCTATGCTAAAAAGCACTAAGGAATCATCTAAAACGTATGACCCTTTTCTACCCATGACATCTACATGGTTTATGGAGACTTGAGTTAATATGAACTTGCATCCTCATATCGGTGCTCAATACTACTCCTAAAATATACTTAGCTCATGTGTTTGTAAAAACAAAATTCTTTCTTTGGTTTGAGATAATTACTCAAAACTTAGCTTAAAAGCTCTCTTGGAATCGATGTTCCCTTTCTTGCTCAAAACTCTTTTGGAAATCTCAGTTTCCTCTCATCTTAAATGTGAAAACATTTACTCTTGGGAATACTTAGTTCCCATATAACATTTTAAAGAAAATGAACTTCCTCTTACAATTTACTCAACTTCAAAGTTTAAGTCTTAAAACAAAGTTAAAACAGTTGTAAAAGACTTTTTAAAATATGGTTCACGTCGAATTATGGATGTGAACTACTCAATGCAAGATTTTCAGTAAGTTATAATGTTCATGCGGGATTATGGGCATGAAATGTTCAACTCAAGGAATCAAAGATACTTCTCTAAAGGGATTAGGAACTCAACACTTAAAGGCTTAGAACTTGAAGATACCACTTCTCTAAAGGATGCTCAACTTACGAAGTTCATGCGGAATTATGGGCATGAAACAGCTCGACTCGATGATCTACATAACAGTATGGAACTCATGCATACGACTCTTCTTATTCTCAGACTTACTTCCTCAAAACTTAGTTCAATTCGATAGTTGATCTCAAAGGATTCACAGTTGAACTCAAAAGCTTTCTTGAACTCTACTCTTAACTCTCTCTTGAATGTGAATTATGAATTCAAGAGTTATGGTTCATTATAGGAAAGTTCTCGTGATGACAAAGTAGACTCATGAACACATTTTCTTCAACGTCTTACTCACTTACTCGAGCCTTGAAAAAAATTACTAGAAGTTGTAGAAGACTCCTCAAAAGGGCTCAAAGGGACTTTCTTAGAATGTTCGAATGAATTCTCAAAAATTAAACCTTAACTCTACCTTGAATTTGAATAATGGATTCAAGGGTTATGCTTCGAAATGTAGGACCTCGCAATGTTTTAGGAGGGTTAGGATAGTTAATCACAAGAATGGGAGAAGACCCAAATTAAAGAACACTGACGCGACGCGGAGATGGAATTAAATCTTTGATTGCAAAATTAAATTTTGGGAAAATGTACTCCGTATCCTCTCCGTGACGCGGAGAGGGGGGTACTTTTCGGGGGATTGAATGTTTAAAACACCACTGCGACGCGGAGCTGGGCACATATTTTTGCCCGTTATTTGCTTCCTCTCTCAAACTCCAAACAACTCACAGCTACTGCAATTATTAGGTCAAATTTCACGAATTCTTTTAACCTAAAACAATTTCAGCGAAACCCACACAAGGAACTGTCAATTAACTCATCTTATTCGCAAACCCTTGCCTCTAGTACTCAATCAGAACTTCATTATCAAAGAAGGAAGCACAAACCTCAAGAACTCAATAAGATTATCAATATTAGCTAAAGCTCTAGAATTTCTTAAGAACTTAATAATTCAATCTCAAAAATGAATTCAAGGATAGAATTAAACATGATTGGCGTGAGGGCGAACAAACCCAACACTATGAAATCTTACATACATAAAAGAGTCAGCTTCTTGAAGAACTTGAAGGAAAATCTGGGAAGATGAACTTAGCCTTAGATTTTCATGATTTTCTTGAGCGTAGAATCTTTGGAGTGAATGAGAGGGTTTGATTTAAGAAAACTGATTTTCTACTCATTTAAGGCAATTTAGATGACCTCCTAAGGGTTTTTAGGACTAAAATACCCTTTAAGAAATAATTAAAACGAGCTGGGAGTCGGAATGATTTTTCACCAGGCAGTGAGGTCCGTATTGGCTCCACGTCGCGGAGCCATCGTGGAGCTGCTGCCATGTTTGCGCGTCGTTAGTAAATCAGTCATAACGTTTTACTTAGAGCTCGGAATTGAGAAAACTCGGTGGCGTTGGAAAGCAGACTCGAAGGGCTTTAATTGTTTTATTTTGTAGCTCACCTAACTCATTCTTTACTAGGAGTTATGGTCATTTGAAGTTGACCCAAAACTTAAGAAAAACTTAGGAATGACTTGAATGAACTTTTTTAATTTCTTCTTTAAACTTAAGATGCTACCTCTAGTGACCTTAATACTCTAGAAATTTTAATTTCCTTGCAAAAAGCTCACTAACTACGAAGAACGGTTCGAGTCTTAAAACAAAGTTAAAACAGTTGTAAAAAACTTTTTAAAATATGGTTCACGCCGAATTATGGGCGTGAACGACTCAATGCAAGGTTTTCAGTAACTTATAGTGTTCGTGTGGGATTATGGGCATGAAATTTTCAACTCAAGGACTCCAAGATACTTCTCAAAAGGGATTAGGAACTCAACAGTTAAAGGCTTAGAACTTAAAGAAACCACTTCTCTGAAGGATGCTCAACTTACGAAGTCATGCTGAATTATGGGCATGAAACAACTCGACACTATGGTCTACATAACAATATGGAACTCATGTATACGACTTTTTTTATTCTTTGACTTACTTCCTCAAAATTAGTTCAATTCGATAGTTGATCTCAAAGGATTCACATTTGAACTCAAAAGCTTTCTTGAACTCTACTCTTAACTCTCTCTTGAATGTGAATTATGAATTCAAGAGTTATGGTTCATTATAGGAAAGATCTCGTGATGACAAAGTAGACTCATGAACACATTTTCCTCAACCTCTTACTCACTTACTCGAGCCTTGAAACAAATTACTAGAAGTTGTAGAAGACTCCTCAAAAGGGCTCAAAGGGACTTTCTTAGAATGTTCGAATGAATTCTTAAAACTTAATCCTTAACTCTACCTTGAATTTGAATTATGGATTCAAGGGTTATGCTTCAGAATGTAGGACCTCTCAATGTTTTAGGAGGGTTAAGATAGTTGATAACAAGAATTGGAGAAGACCCAAATTAAAGAACACTGGCGCGAATCGAAAATGGAATTAAATCTTTGATCGCAAAAATAAATTTTGGGACAGTGGACTCCGTATCCTAACCGCGACACGGAGAGGGGGGGTACTTTTCGGGGGACTGAATGTTTAAAACACCTCTGCGACACGGAGCTGGGCACATATTTTTGCCCGATATTTGCTTCCTCTCTTAAACTCGAATCAACTCACACCTACTGCAATTCTAAGGTCAAATTTTATGAATTCTTTTAACCTAAAACAATTTAAGTGAAACCCACACAAGGAAATATCAATTAACTCATCTTATTCGCAAACCCTCGCCTCTAGTACTCAAACAGAACTTCATTATCAAAGAACGAAGCATAAACCTCAAGAACTCAATAAGATTATCAATATTGGCTAAAACTCCAGAATTTCTCAAGCACTTAATAATTCAATCTCAAAAATGAATTCAAGGATAGAATTAAACATGATTGGCATGAGGGCGAACAAACTCAACACTATGAAATTTTACATACCTAAAAGAATCAGATTCTTGAAGAACTTGAAGGAAACTCTGGGAAGATGAACTTAGCCTTAGCGTTTCGTGATTTTCTTGAGTGTAGAATCTTTGGAGTGAATGAGAGGGTTTAATTTAAGAAAACTGATTTTCTACTCGTTTAGGGAAATTTAGATGATCTCCTCAGGGTTTTTAGGACTAAAATATCCTTTAAGAAAAAATTAAAACGAGCTGGGAGTCGGAACAATTTTTCACTAGGCAGTGAGGTCCGTATTGGCTCCGCGTCGCGGAGCCATCGCCGAGCTGCTGCCAGGTTTGCGCGTCGTTAGTAAATCAGTCATAACTTTTTACCTAGAGCTCGGAATTGAGAAAACTCGGTGGCATTGGAAAGAGGACTCAAAGGGCTTTAATTTTTTTATGTTTTATCTCACCTAACTCATTCTTTACTAGGATTTATGGTCATTTGAAGTTGACCCAAAACTTAAGAAAAACTTAGGAATGACTTGAATGAACGCTCTTAATTTTTTCTTGAAACCTAAGGTGCTACCTCTAGTGACCTTAATACTCAAGAAATTTTAAATTCCTTGCAAAAATCTCACTCACTACGAAGAACGGTTCGAGTCTTAGCTAAAAAGAATTTTGTGGTGTTACATTTATACTGCCTTATCTTTCAAGTTTAGTCGGTCGATGCCTACTGAGTACCAATTTTTGTACTCATACTATACTTCTGCACCTTCCAGATCATAGTTTGAGTTCTCGCCGTTGATTTGGAGTCATGCCAAAAGGCTTGGAGTTTGGAGACTAGGGTGAGCTCCAAGTGTTCGGAGTGACCAGTTTCCGTCAGTTTTTTCTAGCCTTAGTCTTTATATTGCATTCATAGACACCATGTACTTATTTTGTAGTTGAAAAATGACTTGCACTCCTAATTTTAGTAGATTCTTGAAAACTGATTGATGTCAGGTCTTAGGGATGGTTTCTTGTATTGCATTCTGTTGAATATATTTTCTTTTTGACTTTTTCTTGATAGCCCATCACTTATTTCTTCGGGATATGGATTAGGCTTAGCTACTTGTAACACCTCTCAAAATGAAATAGGATAATTAAAGCTTCACATGCGTGTTAGTATTTGATAAACTTGTATAAATGTTTGAAAATGAGTTTATAGGTCAGTTTAGTTGAGTTTGAAGTCAAACATCAAAGAGTCGTTCAAGACGTTCGAAAACTAGTCGTTTGCATGCTAGTATGTTCTAGTGTGTCTTGCATGTTTTTATGTGTCGTATAAAGTTTAAAATCAGTGGTGGTGATCCTACTATCCTAATAGGCATGTTTAGGGTCCTAACGTCCGGGTACGACTCCCCAAGGACCACCCTAAGGGTCCCTTGAGAGGACCCAAACGTTGGCATAAAAGGCTGCCAAGGCAGTGTGTTTGGTAGACTTGTTTGACGCCCAGGGTGACGCCTTGTCAGGCCATTGACGCCTCATCAAAAAGGGGCATGGATCCACACTTATTTGTGGGAGCTTAGCCCCCAAATGTTGAGCCTTTGTCCCAAACGACGACATACCAGGATAGTCCGTCAATGCATTGACGGAATGGTAGCCGTCGTTTGGTGCCATGTTTCGGCCAAGTGAGGGGTGAATTCTAATTAAACCGTAGATGACTATTTTACCTATTTTTGGGTATTTCAAGTTAGTTAAAACTCTTTAACCTAGAATTAGACCTCATTATACAAATTGAACCTTCCCTCTCAAATAAATTCTCTCTTTAGAACTCTATGGAAGACATTGATGAAGCTTCAAGCTAGGGGATGGGTTCCTACTGATTTCTCCTTCAAATTCCTAAGGAAATTAATCACAAAGGTATGTGGATTTTATCTTTGATTCTCCTTTCGATCAAAGAGCCAAATCAAAGTGATTTCAATGTTCTTCAAAGACACTAAAAAACTCCAATTTCAATTCTAAGCTTGGTTTCTTGCATGAAAGTATTTCAAACGACGATTTATGTTAATATTGATGGATTTAAGATAAAAAAAGTCCATGAACCCTTGCATATCTTGAAATCCTATTTTTTGGGTCTAAAGTGGGTCTATTGATTATGAGCTAATAATGTGATATTAATGTGTAGATTGTTATGGGCTATTGATCTATGTATTTTTTTTATATTGAATTATGAGGAATTGATGGTCAATTGTGTTATATTGGATTTTGGCCTTAAATGGGCAATTGTGACCTAAGGTATATATATGTTGTAGATGTTAGAATTGTGAGGTTTGATCCCTTTGAAAGTGGGGAGGTGTTTACTTTATAAGCATGTTGTGATCATGGCCTTGTAGGCAAAGTTGGATGATTGTTGTTTTGAGTAGCGTTGATTATGTGAAGGTAATGTGATATGATGTGAATTTGTGTATGGTCTAAGAGCATGAAAGGTGACCTTGTGTAGAGACTTTATGTGTTATACTTGGTTGTTGTCTTCTTTGAATGACTTATAATGAAGGTGAGTTTAGGATAGACTATGTTTACCTACTCTCACACCTAGTGAAGAATGAATGAAAGAATGTGAGAATGAATGAAAAGAATGGGAGTTAATGCTAATGAATGAAAGTTGGGTCTATTGTAAGGATAGTCTCATAAATTACTCCTTTAAATGAATGGGGTTCCTAGCTGAAAGGTTTTCTCATCTTTGAATCTAAGAGCTTCCTTAATGAATGAATGTGGGTTAGGATGAGTACTCCTTCGTGAGTTGAGATGAGAGTACTTAGTAGCAATCCTTATCCCTAAATGAATGAATGAAATGAATGTCCAAACTTTGTGGGGGAGTAATGTCTAGCACCGAGAGGATATGAATATGGGTGGATACTCCTTCGTTAGTTGAGATGTGAGTATTTAGTAGCAACCCTTGAGATGGGTGCTCCTTCGTGATTTGAGATGAGAGTACTTAGAAGCAATCATTCTATCCCTTAACTATGTGCCCACATAGGACTAGCTAGTGGTCTCTACCATGTAAAGGCTAAAATAATGACCCTACCTTAGGCAAGTAGGGATCCCTTATCCGGTAAAGGTTACTACCGAGATTCCATGTCAAGCTCCATGGTCTATGTCGATTAAGGCTCTTCCCCTACATTAATGAATGAATGAACTAGGGTCTCTTAAGGTTGTACTACTTAGGATAGGTGGTGGAATGGGACATCATCTAGGCATTGCACAAGTAGACATTTAAGGGAGATCTTGGTGTGTCTTAGTAATGATAATGAATGAATGAGTCTTATTGGGCTAATTAATGAAAGTGTTGGTCTTTGAGCATGCTAATGTGAAAGTGAGTCATAATGAATTGAATGTAAGTGCTTATGTTGAATTGAATGTATGTGATGATCTTATGTCATTAATGAATGATGTTATCTAAATGCATTAAGTTGAATGAAGGATTTATGTTGAGATGTGAATGGAGCTTGTCTTGTGTAGCCTTAAGGATCACTTGGGTGTGGTATGGAGAGGTAGTATGGGCTGCCTCACCATGTCTTACTTAGGTGAGTCTTGGGATGACATTTGATGAGTGTTCTAGTTTTATGAAGTGACTTGTTAGCTTATGTGCTTATATGTCTTATGTGATTAATTGGTGAAGGTTGAGGTATGCATGGTAAGTGAACTTTGTGTGACCTTAAGGTGGTGCCTTAGTGTGGGTGATGGCATGGGACGTTGCCCATACATTGCACAAAGGTATTACTTAAGGGTTACTTAAGGTGGAGGTCCAAGGCAAGAAGGTAAAGGTAAATGGGTTATGTATGTGTATGATGTATTGTGAAGAATATGACTTTGTATTGTTGGTTGTGACTTGTAAGGTGCCTATTATGTTGATTTTCATGAGATTTTATCAAAATGGCATGAAAGCATAACTTCCAAACAAATGTCCTTTTTAGCATGTTTTGCATATCCTCATACTTAGTACGTGTGTTGTACTAACCCCTTTCTTCTATTTTACTACAAGTGTAGGTTGTGGTAACTAGGAGGAGATTGTGCTTTGGAGTTGCTTGGATTGCTTCACTCTTCCAAGTCTTTGGTATGTCCTCAAGATTCGAGGACTATGTTTAAAAGTTTCTTAGTCATTGTAATAGACACTTAAGTTTCATTTCATTTGTAAACGGTCGTGTCCCTTACTACGTTTTAAGTTCTTGTCTAAGATTGACTAAAGAAACATAGTAGTTCCGCTTGCATATTGATGTTTTGAAATGTTGATGACTCTTGAAGTCTTATGGTTTTATTCAATAAAAGTTTTAAATTCTTAGTGATTTTTATGACCTATGCGATGAATGAATGCTAAGGCTTGTATAAGACCTCTTAGAGGTCGAATACGCATGTAACGACTAGGGGGTGCTCTCGGGTCGTTGCACTACTAGTCGTGTGTGACTTGAGAAATCAGTAATGACTTCCCATTACTCCCTAACACAGACCATAAGGAATACAAGATTCTATATGCTTGACAAAGGGCGAAGAAGTCCACTTGCCTCAAACAACAATCAATCAACCAGACACTTGAGCTTTCTTCTTTCGTAGGGTCTTCAAATCAACACAATCTAAAAAATATATGGAATTACAATAAGAACACTAAACCAACAACACTCATATCTATTATTTTGAAAACTAGGGACAAATTAGCACAAAACTCCATTCATGAAACTAGGGTTAAATCTGGAAATTTGTATCAAATCACATTACCCAAAGGTCTTAGATCTCAATACAAGAGTGAAAATCTCATTGAAAACTAGTTGAAAAAAGCCATGAATTACCATTTTACAAAAAGACTTAAGTTTTTGAAAAATTCCCAAACTTTGCAATTACAAAAAAAGAACTTGATGTTTAAAATCGTAAACGATAGATGGGAAATGAAGGTTTATGGTCACAAATACTTACGAAAATGTTTTAACTCAAAAAAACACCTTCAAAATCGCCTCTACCGAGCTTCTAGGGTTCAAAAATGCTAGAATGGAGATGAATCCCCGACTTTGGAAAATAATTATGTTCAGGTCACAAATGCTCATCATGATCACGACACCAAGCTACGTGATCGCGAGGAGTTAACATAGTCAACTCATTAAATTTGACCTTTGCGATCTTGACAGGGCCTTACGCGATCGCGATGCCTTATATCTTTATCATATAGCCACATGAATTTTTGATTACTTTTGCATCACATTTGAAACTGATATGGCCAATCGGTCATGCCAATTATTATTTATTTTTCTCAAACCTTCCGCAGAGGTGAGTTGTAGCGTATATCCTATCCATAATGATTTTATCATATCTTGACCCATTCACTTTTAGAATGGTCTAGTATTCACGATTCTTATCACAAGTCATAATCTCTTCAAGAAATAGACTAATCATTTATGTATTTTTCATAAATTAATATTATAAGCACATTATCATGGCTTTGAAATTCATCATATTTTCATGGCATACCTCAACATCACTTTGAAAGGTAAAGTGTACAACCACTTTATCTTCCTTTATTTTGATGGAGGATTTATAAATTTATAGAATGGAAAAGGGCCTAAAATACCCTTGAAGTATTAGAAATGGTACAAAACTACCTTCCATCCACCTATTGGCTCCAAAATACCCTTGTCATCCACCTTTGGGTCCAAAATTGACCACTTATTTAATAGTTTTGAATTTAAACAATTTTTTTTAAACGTGGCGCTCAACTATTGGTAATAGTTTAATTTATTAATATAATTTATAAACTCACCCATTACCCACCCATTACTAATTAACCCCGTTCCAAACCCGACCCAATTACAAACTCGCCCCAAATCCACCTATTAAACAAAACCCTGAACCCTTCCTTTTCAACATTGTCTTCTTCACAGTCAATTTGTCCAGGTTTATCAAATTAGTGTTTTAATAAACCATACATTCAACATTAACAAACAAACCACCGCACTGGCTTCCAAACAAGACCAATTCAATAGTTATAATCAACAAATGAATTACAAAGATCATTCATTCAACATTAACAAACAAACAACCTCATTGACTTCCAAACAAGAGCTAGAGATAGTAATATAGACTAGTTAACTGAGAAAGCAGAAAAATACTAATCTTATAATTCTAGGATAAATTTTTCTATCAATTCTTCACCATGAATCAATTTTTCAAAAACTTAAGATTGGTTCTTGGGATTTTCAATTCCATTAAAATTCAACAAAAAAAAAATTGAAAATTGACTAGGCAATTTTGTAATCTGTCTGAATCTTGGAAATCGATGGAGGGTTTTGTTAAACGAAGGAGAAATTGACTAAGAGGAAGACAACGTTAGAAAGGAAAGGGTTCATGTTTTGTTTAATAGGTGGATCTGGGTGGGTTTTATTAATTGGGTTGGATTTAATTATTAATGGGTGGGTTTATAAATTATATCAATAAATTAAAATATAATACATTGTTGAGCGCCGTGTATTTTAAAAACTATTTAAACAGTTTAAATTTATAACTGTTAAATAAGTGGTCAATTTTGGACCCAAAGGTGGATGATAAATGTATTTTGGAGCCAATAGGTGGATGGAGGGTAGTTTTGTACCATTTCCTATACTTTGAGGGTATTTTAGGCCCTTTTTCGTTTATCAAATTATTAGGTCGCGCAATGACCACATGTTTAATGACTTTTCATACCATTATGATGATAAGAATTACCTTCACATTTTAAAGGACTACTTAGGGAACCCATAGTGTTCTTCCTTTTATAGTTACCACAATAATGACTATTATAATTCTTTCCCTCAACGCCCTTATTCATACATTCAATCACTTGTCAACTTTAGACTTCTTATTCATTGCTACCACATTCATATGATAGAATAAAGCAATTGCATGGATTTCAAACTTATCATGTACAACTACCACAGTCACTTCAAGGAATGGAGCAAATTCAATGAGACGAATTTCTTGACCTTTAATTAAAAAATATATTATTTTTATCATAGTCATCATTTTGTCATCACTGTGGTGCATTGAGACTCAAACTCACTGTCTTACCCATATAACGTGTGTTAGGTCATAAATCTATGGGTCTTGAACCTAATATTTTATCATCATGATGCATCAAAACTCAAATTGATGTCTTACCCTTACCATGACCCGACTCCCCGAGTCATGATGACACATACTTAAACCCACCTATAGCTAAACTTACATATATATCATGATTGGTCTCTTAGGTAGCCTCTTTAACTGGACAATGCCTCCAATGGACTTTAACCACATGAATGAATCTCTAGTGCAACTGTCGTAGATCTTTAGCAAGAATGGCAACTGGCTCCTCCACGAAGGTCAAGTGATCATCCAACTCCACCGCATCATATTGAAGCACATGCGACTCATAAAGAACATATTGGTGCAACATTGAAACATGAAAGATTGGGTGGATATCTGAGAATATTAGAAGCAAAGCTAACTCATAAGAAACCTATCAGACTGTCTGAGGGATCTCAAAGGCTCAATATAGCTTGGGCTAAACTTGCCCTGCCTCCTAAATCTCATCATGCCCTTCATGGTCATGAATCACCCTTACCTCTATCACAAACATAATAGAGATCGGCACACCATGAAGATGAGTCAACTTGTGATAGAGGTAAGGGTGATTCAGGCCTATGAAAGGCATGGTGAGATTTGTGAGGCGGGGCAAGCTTAGCCTAGGTATATCGGGCCTTTTGAGATCCTTCAGAGAGTTGGATAGGTTGCTTATGTGTTAGCTTTAACTCTAATGTTCTTAGCTATACACCAGTATTTCATATTTTAATGTTGTGTTGGCATGTTCCTTATGAGTCGCATGTGCTTTAGTATGATGAGGTGGAGTTGAATGATCATTTGACCTTAGTGGAGGAGCAAGTTTCTAGTCTTGCCAAAGATGTGTGACGGTTGAGCTCAAGTGTCATACATGTGGTTAAGGTCTATTGGAGGCTTCGTCTAGAGTAGGAAGCTACCTGGGAGACCAAGCATGATATGCAGGTCGGCTTACCTACTAGTGGGTTTTAGTACGTACAATCATGACTCGGGGAGTCAAGTCATTACAAGTTGGTATCAGATCCCTACGTTATCGTGTCACGACCCAAACTAGGGGAGGCGTCACTAGAAGTCAATACCTTATTCAATCGATTGAGCCACTAAGACTAACTGACCGAACTGTTGGCCTAGAAGGTCGAACATCATGGCTTCCGGTCACCATCCTGATAGTTTGTCCAATAATTATGTTTGGAATCATGTCTTTCTCTTCATAAGCAATAAGAGGTTAAAAGGGTAGAACCTCAACTTAAACTTGGTGGAGCTTATTCTATTTGAGCATTTCTCTTCAATAACAAACAGTTTCCTCAAACACAAGATGTTGAACCAAGAAGAAACCATTTGAAAATCGCAATGTAATAATAGAACTTATGTTAGACTAATTTATCTTACAATCAGATACCCAACTATACTTCTTCTTCTCTTCCAGACTCATATCAGCAAAAACCACACACAACCAACTCATTTCCGAAAATTCCAACAACAATAAATCAGAAAATACTTCAAAACAGCCTAACATCACATAACTATCCAAATACGGTTTTTGAGGTGTCTATTCGTGTTCTTGCTTATATAGCATAGCTATAACTTGGAATCACTCAATAAAATGAAGGGTTAAAATTATTACCTCAAAACAGCAGGAACACCACCTCAAAACGAAACTCCTTCACAACGAAGAATCCTTTAAATCACAACCAACAAGGAGGAAGGAAGTAAAACAATCTCTACAAACATTCCTAGGGTGAAACCACATTGAAATCATATAGATCTTGGCTTTGGTATAGGGGAACTTTTAGAGAGAATTAGAACTGTTTTCTTCTTATTTGGTTGAAAATAATGTGATAAAATGAAGGGAAATCAAATCTTATAATGCTAAACCCACATAAGGGTTACGGACCCAGCTTCACCTGCCTGCTTGTGCACTCTCACAAAAATCTAAATATTATACAATTCTGAAGTTGTATGGAAAAATGATTTAGTGCATCGGAAATTAGACTCGTAGACCTTCGATTTGGTATATTGTGGTTCTTCTAAAGCTTTATAGGTTGGGAGGAAAGCTCCGAGACATTTTACCCAAATTTCAAAAAGTTTATCAAAGAAACTTACTCTTAACTTTTCTTGACTTTTATCTCCCAACTTGCTTGACTGCAAAACTTAACTTACGATCATTGGGCCACTATATCACCTTATAAAAAAATCCTTCTTATCATACAAGACACTCTTACTCTTACCCCGAAGGTACTGGTTAACTTAAGCCTTCCGAACATGCAGGGTGTTAGAAGAGACATTCTTTAAATCGAACTTGTTTAAGGGCATCCTTTAGACATAACGTTAGTCTAATTCTTTGATTTTACCAACCCTTTGAAACCTTATTATCTTCACGTGACACACCAAGTTATATAAACCTCATAGACTCATGCAATGCTACACATATTATGCGAAAGAACCACATGATCTCACATTCTCCTTTTCGTAAGAACATTCATCCGCAAATGGATACGAACAATCCCTTCGTTGTACTTCCTTGCTGCTACCGTGCCATTTGCAAGGTTATATTTGTCACGTCCGTAAATATTGAATCTAGTTTAGGAAACTCCACTCACAGGGTTTCGTATAGCTAGGTCGCAACAAGCCATATAAACTTCATTTTGAGGTATTTAAAATCCAATTAGGTTCGTGTACAAGAAAAGTTGTCAATTATTGAAATGCAACTCACCTTAAATCGTCAATAGTTGAGGGTACTTCTTCTGTAATTCCTACTCGGCTTCTCAGGTTATTTCTTCGACATTGTTATTTCGCTATAAATCTTTCTTACCTGTCAATCCAACATAGCAACGACTACCTCAGGATACGACAAGCCCTTAGAGACATGAATATCCTCAATGGGCATAATTCGTGAAGAATTTCCAATACTTTTCTACAACATAGATACATGGAACACTAGATGGACGGATTTCAATTCTGAAGACATATCAAGCTTGTACGCCATATGGCCTTACATACCTTGGACTCGACTTCACATTCTTGACCAATCACATAATACCCTTCGTAGGTAATACATTCTAGAAAACATAATCTTTTATGTCAAACTCTAAGTTTCACACATTTGCATAAGACTTATGCCCACTCTATTCTATCTAAAACCAATCTCCAATGAGCTTAACCTTCTCTATCACGTGTTGGACTATATCGGGACCTATCAACTCTACTTCCCTGTTCTTGATCCAATCAATCTGTGACCTGCAATTCCGCCCATATAGTGCTTCATAAGGAGCTATCTGAATACTTGCTTAGAAGTTGTTATTATAAGAAAACTCAATCAGTAACATGTGATCATACCAATTTCCACTAAAATCTAGGACACATACCCATAACATGTCCTTGAGCATTTAGATCATACGTTCGGCTTGGCCATCATTCTAAAGATGAAAATTCATCCTAAGATGAACTTGAGTCCCCACATCCTTCAACAAAGATCTCTGTGATTGTGCTTTAAAATGTGTCCATCTATCTGAAATAATCAATACTTGGACGCAATGGAGTCTGAATATCTCTCTAATGTACATCATAACATAGCTTTCCACTAGAATATAGTCCTGACTAGATAAAAATGAGCTGATTTCATCTTGTGAATAGTCACCCAAATGGATTGATCTTACCTCGCGAATGAGGAAATCATGTGACAAAATTCATATTTATCTCGTTCCACTTCCACAATGGAATAACTATCTCCTAAGTAAGAAAACTAAGCAAACTAAACTTCTGATGCTCTACATCTCCCTATTGACAAAATAGCTCCTTAAGACCATGACACATTTTCATGGATCTTATGTGAACAGAGTAGTGAGAATGGTTTTCACGTACCATAATTTTCTATAGAAGCCCAGTGGCATTCAGAACATATAACTAATCTCTGAATCAGAAGATTGTATTTCCTGCTCTATCAAAGGTAAAAAAAAAAAAGATCTACTGCTAAGCCTTGCCTCTGAGCTGATCTAAGCTCAGATCCTCATTTTGTCATGCCTTCACCTCCACAAATAGATATTATATTACTCAAAACTTTGACTCTACTATCATTGGAGTTTAATAATCTAACCCCCAACTAACTAGCTAGCTGATGGAGCTCTTAGGTCATCTCCTGGTTCTCAGCACCCAAAGGTGATAGACTGCCCAGAGAATTACGATTGAGGGCATCCACTACTGTATTTGCTTTCCTTGGATTATATATGATATCCGCATCAATGAATTTCAGAAATTCATTCCATTAGTGCTAGTGTAGGATTACCTTTTTTAAAATTTAAAAATATACTAGGGGCTCTAACGATCCATACAAATATCAGCATTTGATATATTCAAGTAATGCCTCAAAATCCTCAAGGAATGAATAATTGTAGTGGTTGAGTAGTTATTTTCATTCTTCTTTAACTATTATGAAGCATAAGAAATTACCTTTCTATGATGTGTATGAACATAAGCCAACCTAATGCTTGAAGCATAAAAATACATTGTATTGCCCTCTGGACCGTCTTGTAGGACCTGAACTGGTGCTAAAGTCAATTTATCTCCCAGCTTGTTGAATCTCCCCTCGTAAGCTATGGTCCACTGAAACTTAGCTTCTTTCTGAGTCAACCTTTTTAGGGGTGCTGAACGTGAACAAACAAAATCCTTCCACCAACCTTATGTAATACTCCACCAATCCTTAGAAAGCTTAGAACTTCCACCATTTCATAGGTCTAGGCCAAGTCTTCACGGCCTCAATCTTCTGTAAGTATAACCCAATACAAGGATCTAATACAATATGCCCCCCCCCCCCAAAAAAAAAAAAACCAATGAACATAACCAGAACTCATACTTTGAGATTTTAGCATTCAACCTCTAACCTTTGGGTAATTGAAACTCTACATGGAGCCGATCTCTATGTTTTGCTTCTGAATGAGAATGTACCAGAATATCATTAACTAATACAATTAAGAACAACTCTAAAATGACATGGATATTGAAACGACCCCAAAAATGCCCGAAAATGTGCTTTGGAAACACCTATAATTGTAATTTCCATATACCTCAAAATTTGTGCATGATTTCAGAAATTCGACTTCATATTCTTATTCATGGGGTCAAATTGAGTGGGGAATGGGTCTAACCCAAATTTTAGAGCAACCGTATCAAAATTCGAAAATCGCAAAAAATGTGATTTGGAGGGTCAACTTTAAAGGGGCATATCTCTTAGCACACAAGGAACTGGAAGGGCCACAACCTATTAAATTAAAGCTCTTTGAGTTAGATTTCCAACGCACTTGGTTTCACCTCATTCCGAGTTAGGATGAGGGAGTTATGACCATTTTCGTAAAACCTGTCTGTGCAGATTTGCAATTTCCAGTGAGCTATTATTTTATTTTTTTTTGAGGCTAAGTGTTGGGGACATTTTTTATAAAAAGGGGATATGTCCCATACTTCGTCATTTTTAACTTCAAAAACACTCTCTAAGCCCTCTCCAAAATTCCACCAAGATCCTCAACCAAATTCAAAGATCTCAAGCTCTAATTTCGGATTCATGACTCAATCTCAAGCTTCAATTCTCCATTCCAATCTTCATCAAGGATTCTCCAAAGTTGAGGTATGTGGGTTTGATTGTGGAAATCTTCCTTTCCACAAGTCCAACCATTTATCCTCTATTACTACTTCAAGTTTATGGGTCCTTATGGTTATTTATGAACTCTTGAAGTATGAAATTACTACTACACACCCTATTATGGTCTATTTTGCATATTATCATGAAATGGAATTATTATGTGATGCTTATGGTTTTCATGCTTCCACGATCAAATTATGAAGGTTGATATATATATATGTATGTTGTTGGTGGGCTGATTTATATGGATTTTGGAATTGGTTGGACTTAGTACTCTTGAAATACATGATTTTATTTACATGAACAGTAGCCTACCATGTGTTTGATAAAATGCCCATTTATAGAATTCTTAGGAAATGGAAGGTCCAATGTACGTCCTATGAGTCGGATGGTTGTATAATTACTGAAATGATGATGAAATGGATACATGTATATGATTTTCTCTATATAAGTGTTGTGAGTCGACCAAGCCTAGCTCGGGGGGTTGTAGGCCCGGTTAACCGTATCGAGGGGTTGGTACCTTGGTTGCCTAGTACGGGGGGTAGTAGGCCCGTATAACCATATCGAGAGGTTTGTACCTTGGTCCCTAGCTCGGGGGGTGGTAGGCCCGGGTAACCACATTGAGGGGTTTGTACCTCTTTCGCCTCTCCAAGGGGATGGTAGGCCTTGGAAATACTATATTGATGGTCATTCCCCACACATGTACTACGCCCCACTAAATATGATTTTTATGTAAGCATCATTATACTTATCATCTCATTAATATGCTATCTATCGGGTATGATTATGCATTTTGCCTATGATATCCATCTATTGTTGCATTGCATTGCATCCCATATACTTAGTACATTCAAACGTACTAATGCATACTTTATGCCTACATGATGTCACCATGTAGGGACCGGAGCACCGCTTGACCATCCTCCTCCGCGTGGCTAATACGATTTTCTATCGAGGTTATTGGTGAGTCCTCCATTCCGGGGACGTTGCTTATGATCTCTTGCTATGTATAAGACTTTTCCTTTTTAGTTATGTATTGACTATGAGGGTGAGCTGGTAGTTTGTCTTGGCCCCCGCTAAGTACTCATGTTTAGAGGTGGTGTTAGACAAGTTGTGTATTATGCTTGAGCTTGACTCACCTATGGTATTTATGTATCATTCTCTTTTTCTCTTGCTCCCTTAGTCCCGATTTCCCCTTGATTATGCTTATCGCTTATGGTCATTTTAATTGCTTCCGCGACCAAGGATGTGTAATGATATGCTATGAGGCTTGTTTGGGGTTCCTTTGGGTTCCCCATTCGTCGGTCACGTCTAGGCCCTAGGCTTGGGTCGTGACAAATATACTATTCATCATGTTCATAAATACTGTTGGGTCATTCCCAATTTGAAAGGCATTACAAGAAACTCAAAATGGTCGTATCTAATCCAAAAGATTGTCTTTTGAATATTACTCTCTAAAACAACTACCTTGTGGTAAACTAAATGTAAATCAATTTTTGGGAAGCATCCAACATTCTATAGTTGGTAAAAAACCCATCAATCCTTTTTAGCGAATATTTGTTCTTTATAGTTACCTTATTCAGTTTTGGTAGTCTATACACTTCTACAATGAGTCATCTTTTTTCACACAAATAGCATTGGTGCACCACTTGGTGATGCACTAGTCCTGATGAGCCCTTATCTAATATATCCTTCAATTGTTTTTTACAATTCCATTAATTTTGATGGTGCTATTCTAAATTGGGGAATTGATATTGGTAGAGCATCTGATAATGTATCAATAGAAAACTTTATCCCCTGTTCTAGGGAAACAGCAAGAAGCTCACCTGGAAATACATCTAGAAACTCATTGCCCACTATAATAACTCAAGAGTCGAGGGCTTAGCATCAATATCTTCAACTCGTTGGGAAAATATGATAAGTCCCACCTTTGGCAAATATTTCTTTGCCAGAAGATTGCAAATAAACTTGCCTTTTGGCATTGCAGCATTAGCCTTTCATTTTCATACTACTTACCCTAGGAATTAAAATCTAACATTCTTCTCTCAGTAGTCGACATTGGCATAACAAGGTTTCAACCAATCCATGCCCATATTAATAACAACGTCGAACATCTCTATCTCTATCAGGTCTATAAATTTCCCATGACCAACAATTTCTACCGTAAAATCTCGATAAATCCTCTTAAGAATATAAGAAACACAAAGAATGATTTAGCTTTCATACGTACTTATAACTCAACTCTATAGCATGATCTATATATTGAAACAAGTGTAACAAATCCTAAATGCCCTATAGCCCCTTGATTATAAGTGTGGTGCACAACACACCCATAAACAAGAATCTAAAAGACACGGCTTGTGGACTCCCTAGGACACGACCTGCACTTATACCAAGTTTGTCACGATCCAAACTAGAGGAGGCGTGACTAGAACTCAATACCTTATTCAATCGATTTAGCCACTAAAACATACTAACTAACCAAACTATAGGCCTAGAAGGTCGGGGCAGCATAACATCTAAAATACTAAGCTTGGACCATAGAGTCATAACCTGAATAAAAACAACTCATATAGACAAAGGTAGACAAGACAAAAATAATAAGGTACTGGCTGGTCGACAAGGCCATAATTGAGGACGTACACACATACATACATATATATACATGCCAAGCTTATGTGCCTGGAGATTGGAAACTACAGAAACAAACCAAGAATACCGTGTCCACAATAGTCTCTAAGAGTGTCATAAGCACTGGTCAAGAGAAGGCCCCGACTAAACCCAAACTGTACAAAGAAAGTAAACATCCTATGAAAGCTCCAGGAAGAAGTGGAGCTTACCAACTAGTAGTTGAACCGCGAATCCTAGTAGAAGGGTCAATCAAAATCCCTATTTGGACCTGCACAAACGAAACAAAAATGTAGTGTCCCCAGGCAATGGGACGTCAGTATGAATAAAAATGTATTTGTATGTACGGTAGAAAGTAGAATCATAAATAGATGTTATAAAAAGAGTAATAAAGATACCACCTGAAATAGAAACTTTGATAGCCTACATGACTGACATCCGACCTTATACAAATTAAGTATGCATATATATATATATATATATATGCATGGCATACCCAACAAAGTGCTAGAAATGGTGGTACCTTCCGGTAGCTAACCAGTATCATATTTGCCAACTAGTGGCAATTTGTGTCGCATACGTATAAATATAGGTAATAGGCCCCATACCTTTCAATTATAGCTCGGAAGTAAAATGTATAGCATGTGATGTCATGGATTCGTAATGCATTTATGTTACCTTAATCGTGTTGCAAATCATGGCCCATTGGTACTCTTGTCCTCATAATCTCGTAATCACATTCTTATCACATGTAAATCTCTCGTAGAACCTTATATTCTTGTATATTAAACTAGAATACTTGAATCAAATTCATAAAGCTAACTTAAACCTAAGGATGTTCATAAAGAGCTTAAGGTGCTTCACTTAGTTTTTATATATGCTTGCTTAGTAATTTGTAAAAGAAAATATTTCCAAAAAAAAACATGCCCTTTAGTAGTTTAAACATACGAGTTACATTAAGAGTTTTGGAAATAAACATATTATTTTTAAGTTTTTAAAGAAAAAAAAATTAACGAGGAAGGAGCACTAATTTCAAATTATTAATGTTTATCCCTAATCTTTCTAAGTTACAACACTTAAAGAAATTTAAGAATATATACACATGGACCTATAGTCAAGGGAATTGAAAAAATGACATATAGACACCGAGTACCTTATATATCGAACGAGTGGAATATCAACATAATGGAGACACAAAAATACGTCAGCTGCAATCCCAATGCCTTTAACATAATGTCTTTATAGCAATAAAATAGTAAAATAACCGTTGACGAATTAGAATTCTAAAAATCATGCTGAAAGGAAGTAACACTTTGCCTTAACATACCTAAATTCTGGGAATTGTGGTATTAATATGGATTGTACCCCTTCCTTAGAGTATGTAATCTACATGAAATTATGTCACACAACCATTATAGATAGAATATTAATACGTCAGGGTCAAAGTAGTAATTTAGAGATTACTAGTAGAGTGATTAGCCTCCGAGACCCTTTTTTAATGTATGCTTCATTACATTTTCTTCTCCTATTTACAACCCCAAACTAATGAAATATCACACATTTTTGAAGCATCTATTAACAAGTGAAGGAATATGGAATAGTCAACAAAAACCAAATAGAGTATTCATTCACAACAATTAAAACTCGGCGTATCACCACACCCCTCCTTTCCAACCCTAAAATAAACACAACCAAATACCAACCATGAGTCTTCAAACCATTAAAGCTAGAAAAAAATATAATACATTCCTATAATTTTTTAATATAACAATAACAACTCGAACTCACGACTTCTGATCACCATCCACATAGTTTGTCCAATAATTATGTTCGGAATCATGTCTTTCTCTTCATAAGAAATAAGAGGTTAAAAGGGTAGAACCATAACTTAAACTTGATGGAGCTTATATTATTTGAGCATGTCTTCTCAATAACAAATAATCTCCTCAAACACAAGACGTTGAACCAAGAAGAAACCATTTGAAAATCGCAATGCAATAATAGAAATGTTACACTAATTTATCTTACAATTAAATAAATACCCATCTATACGTATTGTTCTCTTCCAGACTCATATCAGCAACAACCACACAGAACTAAATAATTTCCAAAAATTCCAGCAACAACAACATCAGAAAATACTTCAAAAAAGCCCAACATCACATAACTATCCAAATACGATTTTTCCACCATCTATTCCTGTTCTTTATTATATAGCATAGCTATAACTTGGAATCACTCAAAAACATGAAGGGTGAGAATTATTACCTCCAAACAGCAGCAACACCACCTAAAAGCGAGACTCCTTCACCATGAAGAATAATTCAAATCACAACCAATGAGGAGGAAACAAGTAACACAGTCTCTATGAATATTGTGGGTGAAACCACATTGAAATCATATAGATCTTGGATTTGATGATAGGGGAACCTTTAGAGAGGATTTAGGACTATTTTCTTATAATTTGGTCGAATATAATGAGATAAAACATAGGGAAATAATATCTAATTATTCTAAACCAATATAGGGTCTACGGGTCCACCTTCATGTGCCTTCTTGTGCAATCTCAATAAAATATGAATATCTTTCAATTTTGAAGTCGTATGAACAAACGGTTTAGTACATAGGAAAGTAGACTCGTAGACCTTCGATTTGGTATATTGGCATTCTTCTTATGCTTCATATATTGGGAGAAAAGCTTTGAGTCATTTATCCCAAATTTCATAAAGTTTATTAACGAAACTTACTCTAACTTTTGTTGACTTTTACCTCCTAACTTGCTTGACTGCAGAACTTAACTTACAATCATTGGGCCACTATATCACCTTATAAAACATCCTTCTTAGCATACAAGACACTCTCAGTCTTACCCCGAAGGTACTGGTTAACTTAAACCTTCTGAACTGACGAGGTGTTAGAAGAGACATTTTTTAACTTGAACTTGTTTAAGGGCATCCTTTACCCATAAGTTAGTCTAATTCTTTGACTGTACTACCCCTTTGCAACCTTATTATCCTGACATGATACACCACGTTATATAAACCTCATACACTCATGCGATTCTACGCATATTATGCCAAATAACTACGGGATCTCACACATGGATCTCACTTGTGAAGATATAATACATAGTAGAGTCCTACCAATATTTGGGAGGCTACAAGGTGTCCTTAGGAATCTATCTCTTTTGTATCACTTTCGTGCAACCTATGTCATGTTTGTTTCTTGGAATCACACTTGTCACTCTTGCTAGATGGGCTGGGAGTTGACCAGTTAAGTTGATTATCACTCTTGCTAGTTTGGTTGGGAGTTGACTGGTTGAGTTGATTGTCACTCTTTATAGCTGGGCACGGAGTTGACTTGTTCTTTTATTTGGATCTGTATTACTCTTTTGTGTTGTAGACATAGCTATTATGTGTACCTGTCGGGCTAATGGGGTCTGCTCAGGTTTTATTTAAACTTGAGCATGGGTGTACCTTCTAGGCTTCTGGGTCCATGATGCCTACTGAATACCTTGTTTTGGTATTTATGCTACACTCTGCATTTCTTCCTCATGCAGGTCCTAGTACTAACTAGTAGCAGAGATCGTTCATACCATTTTGTGCAGCTTCAGGATATCGGAGACAAGGGTGAGCACTTGGCGTCCTGGAACAACCTGTATCATTTTGTATATATGTTAGCTTGTATTTTGCCTTTGAGCCGGCTTGTTGTGGTCCACTTTTGGGACTTATATTTACTCTTGTTAGATGACTTGTACTCGTGACTTAAAGCTTCTAGGAGGGTATCTATTGTATATAATTTTGGGTTTGCTTTCTATTTATGTCTTTTCTTATTATTAGCATTGGTTGTTGTTTTAGTTCTACCCTTGTACTCACTACATGTAATTCTGGGTACGGGTCGTCTTATCTACTAGTATGTTTTAGTAGGTGCCATCATGACTCAGGGAGTCATGTCGTGACAGCCCTCTTTATGAGATAGAACTTGAATCTACAATTTTAGCCTCAAACATTTTTCATTATGGTTTTCGGACCTTAACCCGATGTCTTACCCTTTTGGTACAATAGGACTTTAATCCACCATCTTACCCTTAACAAATGGTATAATAGTATCGGTTGAAGCTTATTTCTAAATCTTAAAAAGATTGAAGAAAATACATACCTGATTTTATGCATAGAATATTCTGGATTGCAGTAGCTATCATTTTCCCTTCTAGATTCTCACAATGAGATCAACCAGAACATGAGCTATAGAAAAATTAAAATTCCATCTCAATTGGCTACACTGGCGTGTTGATAACGTCTTGTAATATAAAAGCAATATTCTACAACAAATATAGATACAAGATATGAAGAGTAGAATGTAGAGATCATCTTATTCAAATGTCGTCTAGTCTCTCACAATGGTGAATGAACAACCCTATTTATAGGTTGAGAAATCACTCCAAAAGTCACCATATTAAATGTCATAATGAATAGATACATTCTTATCGAAAATGGTTCATAGAACCTAAGGAGTATATATATATATATATATATATACTAGACTTTGGACACATGTGTTGCACGTGATTATCAATTAAGAAAATTAAGCGAAGATTTGAATAATAAGCTTTATACAATAATATTGTAGATTCTTTTGTGAATGTTCAATGCGGATCGTTATGTATATCTCTTATTCACACGAACCTATAAAGATGGTCAATGAAAATTTTTATTAGTTAAATGAAATAATGTACATATTTATTTCAATTTGATGAGGTTAAATGATGTGATTAGTCGTATCTTACTAATATTACCTTATAGACGACATTTGTTGTATGTTTTTCTTGTCATCTAACCAGATGTACTTTGCACGTGTATTCAACTTAATCTGTTTAGATGTCATATGAACATGTGGAGATGTCATATAACTTTTAAATGATTCATATATATTCACATATTTTCACTTTTTTGTGAGTTTTATTAAAAAAAAAAAGAAATCAGAAAATTTTAAAATATTTTATTTTGAAGTTAGAAGATTTTGTTAATTTGATAATACATTTTTGACATATATAAATACGAAATATGAACTTTTCTTCGATGAAAATACTGAAATATATAGAAATAGTAAATTAGTAAAACTAAAGGGCAATATTCACATAGTAATAACTATTTTTAATCAAACTTCCTGAAGATCTAAATTGCATAGGTAGCATTGATAAATAAAGTCATCCTTTTGTCTTGAGCATCAAATAAATCGTGATAATTCTCTAAATCTTGAGAAGTTTAATAATTTTGAAAAAATATATTCAGAAACATATATCTACACCACAAGAGAAATTGATAACAAAAACAAATGAATTTACACTAAAATAAAAATTAAACTAATAATACAAACTTCCCCTGGCATTATTACAAGTCATATGAACTTTTCTTCGTCGAAAATACTGAAATATTAAGAAATAGAAAATAAGTAAAATAAAAGGGCAATGTTTATATAGTAATAACTATTTTGAAGCAAACTTCTTGACAATCTAAATGACATAAGTAGCATTGATAAATAAAGTCATTATTTTGTCTTGGGCATCAAAAAACCAAATCGTGACAATTCTCTAACTCTTGAGAAGTTTAATAATTTTGGAAAAAGATATTCAGAAGCATATATCTACATCACAAGAGAAATTGTTCACAAAAACACATTAATTTAGACTACAATAAAAATTAAACTAATAAAAACTTCAACTGGGGTTATTACAAGTCATATAAACTTTTCTTCGTCGAAATACTTAAATATTAAGAAATAGTAAATCAGTAAACCAAAAGACAAATGTTTATATATTAATAAGTATATTGAAGCAAACTTTCTGCAATCTAAATCACATAAGTAGCATTGATAAATAAAGTCATTATTGTGTCTTGAGCATAAAAAAAATAAATTGTGACAATTCTCTAACTCTTGAGAAGTTTAATTATATTTTTAAGAAGATATTCAGAAGCATATATTTACATCACAAGAGATATTGTTAACAAAAACAAATGAATTTATGTTAATTTCATATTTTGGAAGATTAAATACAAAAGTAAATACTAAGAAAAATATATTTATGATAATATCATAATTATTTCCTCAAGTACTTGAGGTTAAGGGGGCATACCCTCTTAGGATAGAACAATTTACTTCATCGGAATAGTGGTTCCTCATATTCTGCTAAACTTCAAACTAAATCAACGATAATAAATTACACAAAAAAAATTTAAATGCAAGAAGAAGAAGTGTTGAAGATTAAAAAATTTGTGCTTGAAAATGAAAGGAAACCCCTCTATTTATTGTCAACAAAGGGTAGTATGAACAAATATTTTTTGTGTCTTATCTGAATTGTTATGACCTTTCAGAGAAGTTACAACCCTTTCTAAAAGTCACGACTAATTGAAAAAGTCACAACCCTTTGAGAAAAGTCACAACTCATCAAAAAAGTCACAACCTAAGTTAGGGATATTATAGTAATATAACATTCAAGTTAGGAGTTCATGCTTTTAAGGTAATATAGATATAGATACAGATATAGATAGATATAGATATAGATATAGTTCATGTAAGTAGTTCATGTATTGAGTAAATGGATAATCCCCTAATTCAATGGATTCATACCAGATTAATTGTATTTGGAAAAGCCCAAAAAATATGAAGAAGAATTGAGGAGAATTGGTTAAGAGAACAAAGATTATTTATTAGTATTCATTGAATTATGTTGTTAATTAAAAGGTTACTCAGATTTTTGAAGTTACAAGATACTTTGTATGCATATTAATAGATTAGTGGAAAAGACTTTCCATTATGATTATTTATTTAAAAAATTAAAAGTTATATTATTATTATTATTATTATTATATGATCAACAATGATTTAATATCTTTCCACTTTTGATATTTAGTATAATTATCATTATTATTTAATATTCTATTACTTAGATATTTTATAATATTTTTATTTAATATAGGGATCAAATGATAATCCAACTTTATACTTTGGAGCTTCCCACTTTTAGTAATACTAGTTTTTCAACTCGTGCATTGCACGTGGTTATCGTTTCAAGATATACATGCTATGGTAAAATACTATTAATATTATTTAAGGATAATTTTGTATAGATAATAAACTTTACACGAAATAATATAGTAGATTCTTCTATGAATACTCAATGTGGATCGTTGTATCTTTAGTTATTCAGTCGAACTTATGAAGACGGTCAATCAAAGTATTATTAGATAAATGCAATAATTGTTTATTTATTTCAATTTTATGAAGCTTAAATATGAATATAATCATATCTCACTAAGACTTTCTAATAGAGAATATTCCTTGTGTATTTTCCTTATCGTCTAACCCAGTTATTTTATCATAACCAAGACCTTCATCGTCAATTATTGTTTTTCCTCCTTGAAGGACAACATAAAGTTGACCATTTTTGAAAAGCATGTGTAACTTATGCTGGCAGCTGCTGTTTAGATTTGATGAGGACATTTAAATAGCTTTAATAAGGCATAATTAGAGAGTTTCAAACTTAGTGAGCGAACGATGCTAATAACATGTTAGAAGGTGAAATATGACATTCGATTCAAATATAAGGATAGTCGTTAAGTAATGAGATTAATATTATTTAGTTCAAATTAAGTGAACGAAGAAATATTAGCTAGATAGATTCCATTGCGTAAAATATTAGGATACCTTAGGTAGTAGCAAGAGAATTTAGTAAAAGGACTTTATAGCATACTGTGTTTAAAACAAAGAATATCGGTATTAATAATATGAAGAATAGTACAAAATTAAAGATACACACAATTGAAAGGCGGTACACGGAGTAACAATCAAGGTACAAATATTGGCTCAATACAACAATGACA
This sequence comes from Solanum stenotomum, assembly GCF_019186545.1. Lineage (NCBI taxonomy): Eukaryota > Viridiplantae > Streptophyta > Magnoliopsida > Solanales > Solanaceae > Solanum > Solanum stenotomum. The sequence continues at coordinate 24,520,497 of NC_064286.1, forward strand.
ATAACACATTAAGACAATCGACACACACATTAACACCTTTTGGCACCAATAAGCCAATTGTTGTTTTCTCTAGCAGTCCATTTTTAGAGGACCATCGACAAATCCCGGTTATATTTCAACCTCGGCATTTACGAATCCCTCTCAAGCCTCATGTTTCACTTTTTTTATCCAGTGAGATAGTAGATAACTGGTAATATGAGCAGAAAACATTAAGAAAAAAAGCAGAGAAAAGGCAACTGGAAGCATATGAAATCACGGGATTTAAGAGTACTCAATTTGATTCTAAGTGGGAAAACACAGATGAGGAGGAGGGTGACTTGGGTGAACATATATGAACTTTCCGACAAAAGAGTTATTGCTGCTTCATTAGGAACAGCCCTGCGATAGCAACTGAGCCAATTGCATATACATAATGTTAATAGATGAAGTATTGTGCAACTTTCTTCAAAATAGTAAAACTTTTCCCTGAACCTAATAGGTGCTAAAATTTGAGAACTTACCATTCATTTTACGATGATATTAAACTATTAAACATCAATTCTTTTCAAAAAAAAATTCCCACTGACTATCATGAATCAACAACTAAGAGAACTATGTCACCATTAATCACTTAAAAGGTTGTTTATTTCACAGAAACTACAAAACGAAAACGAAGGAAAAGATAATCGAGAGAATTGAGAAGAAGTGGGTGGAAGACAAGTACATGACAATTGATCAACGACCGGTCATTAAAAATCCCAAAGAGCTATCATGGACTTTTGCTTTCACTTGTCACAAGAGTTATATGACTTTCAAACCACGACACCGGCCTATGAATAAACGGAGAACTTCTAATCAGATACAGGAAAATGATACGGCTGATTAAAATCTTTCATTGTGGAGTTTTTTCGCTTTTTAAGTTATAAACTACATCGGCTACCCAGATTTCGTACACACCGGTACCTAACAATTGATCAAGTATTCCAGCATCAATAACAAAGCTCAAATTCATAAGCTTAGTAAAAAATAATATCCACAAATGCCTTCCATTACAGGTCTTTTAACGTTCACCTGGGATGGGTAATTAGTAGCCACTAGTACCGGCAAAATGAGCTCATATTTTGGTAACCCGCTCAACCCCCATATTTTAATGGGTTGGGTGAATGACTTTTTACATGGATAAAATATGAGTTGATATCCATATTCAACCCATAAAAATATGAAATATGGGTAAACTATGGGTAAAGTATGGATTAGCCAAATGGGTTAAGCTTCTAACTTTTTTTCACTCAAAATTCATGATATCACCAAAATATTGTAACTTCTCTTCCTCTTTATGTTCTTCTATAAAACTAATTATTTTTCTCTTTAATTGAAAAGGTGAAGACGATGGCCTTCCAAAAATATATATTTTAAATGTACATTTCTTTTGTTAATTATAATTATATTTTTTTATTTGTTTATTTTATATTGGATAATAAATAATAGTGTAAAATAAGCAAATGATGTATTAGTATTGACATTGCTTAAAGTGCATTAAGCATGTTTTAGTCTTAAAATGCAAATATTGATTTATTTTGAAATTAAAAATATGTTTCCCTTGTTATTACATAAATTGATTTTACATTGAAAAGTTATAGGATTTTTTTTTACTTTTATGATATAATAAAACTAAATGAAGCATTTTCAACATTTTTCATCTAAAAAAAAAGATGGGTAAACTAGTATTTTACCCAACCCATTTGTTACCCAATCCATTTTTACCCATATCAAATATGGGCGGGTTGAATTATTACTCATTTTCAACCCACCCAAATTTTACCCAACCCGCCCAACAAAATTCCAGAGAAGTTGTTGACTGGTGAACATTCAAGGGGGCATTTTACTTCCCATTGTGGTAGAAGAATAGTTCCTTATAAAAAATGTGTAACTTACATCCTTGCTTATTATAGCTACTACTTTTATCAAGTTAGATTCAAATAGCAAACTACAGTCTTCATCTTGTCTTGTAGTTAAAGTAGAAAATACACAACACGTTATGAAGTGAGGTTTTATACCTGCATTAGATGGTTTGGAAGCAGATATTAATTCATGCCATTGGAGGGAAAATGTTGTAATCCACAAGAGTGAAATCTGCTATTCAAATTTTCAAACACGAGTAGGAAGGTCTATTATACTAAGGCAATAACAGGGAATAGAGGACGTAACAGGGTATAGCTATTCGTTTATTGCTGAAGATGGATGTTTGTTCTGATACTGGTAGTTTATTTGTTGCAGAATCTGCGCTATAGAGTTTTAAAGAGAGGATAGTGAGAAGTTGCATTTGTTGGGGGATGGACGCTAGTGACTGTCCAGAATGCGATAGTTGGAAGTCATGTCGCTTCGTGAAGGATTGTGTTGAGTGGCAAAAGAATATGGTAATGTGAGGTGTTTTTAGTTAAGGTTTTCTTAAGTTAGGGGTATTTGCATAATTTAAATTTGTTGTTAGAGAGTTCATGCTCTTTTTTTATGCGTCGGTAATAGCCTATGTGTCCAAAAAAAGAATGTGCTACGCCTGGTCCCTTTTCAATAGATGAGATTTGGATAAAAGGGTTTCTTTCAAGTCTTACGTAAGTTCATCGATGTGTACACCTAGGCTGTGAAAGAGCGAGCGGATCAAGAATTAAATCAAAAGCATCTAATGCCCTTGCCCTACGACCTATAACGCTAGTCACTATTCCCATTGGGGCTACGAAGTATGCCCCACAACACAAAGCTGCGAAGAACAAATAGAGTTTGCTACAAAAGCCGGCTAATGGGGGAGTAAATGAGATGACTTGTTCTGTAGAAAGACAAAAGTGGATTCGCGAAGAACCAGCTAGCTTTAGGTTTGAGTGGTATTTCACCCGAACAAGGTTCTTTTGCTTCTTATCTCCAAGGCGAGCGAATGATGATCCTTGTGAAATAGCGCTTAACTCAATCTCTCCATCAGTCATAAATCCTTCTCTTAGCTTAGTCAATGTCTTAGTATGAAAAAAAAAGGAAAATTCGTAGAGAAAAGAGATTAGACTAGTATTGCACTAGAAGTGTCTACGAGCCTCCCAATTCGGTACCCTTTCCTTCTTTACCAGCCGAGTTGCCCTGTAATCCCTTTGCGGTGCTTCCTTCCTAGCTGTTCTCACGGAGCTTGGTTATAATTTAGGGCCAGTAGATACTAGCATAACGTCTCCTATTCATAGATCTGTGCCCGCCATTATACAGTTGGATACAAAATTATCTATTTTTGAAACATGAATTAAAGTACTAGATCTTTTTTTAAGGTAGTAATACAAATTGCATATCCAAATAAATTTTCAACTTCATCTCTAATGATTTCATATCACATGAAATATTTTGTATTTTTTCCTGTTTAGAACGAAAAAATGTAACCAGGAACGATTGGGAAAAATAGAATGTTATCTTTTACCAAGTGGTGTTTTTTCTTTTACTAAAATTATTTTTTACGTGTATCTAAAAAGTGTACCATATCTAACTACTTTGATGCACCTGAATTTCTTGTTAGAAATGTGCTTATTTGTAAAAAGATACAAGGAAAAAGAAAAAACAACATAGTGTATCTAAATGTACTTTGTTATTTGCATAAGGAAGTGTTTCATATATGCTTTAATGTTAAACATGAGCACAATGTCATATATCTAACTTAATATTAATTATGGATTCGAGATAGAGTATTTATTGGAATTTAGATATTTTATGCACATATATCAATGCCCCAACTGTGTGTCAAAATTTTGAGTTTCACTTGAACTCATACCTTCTTAACTACTCCATTGACAATAGGGGTCTTTAATTTAAATTAAGTTTACAAACGCAAAGACACAATAGAAAACTTTCTGCTTCACCACACAAGCACAATTTCAATATATTTTCACTTCATCCACATGTGAAATGAGATAATTTAAAGCATACATATGATGTGCAATATATTTAATACATAGATGGTTGTTTGGGGAAGAGTGATAGAGAATGGACTGATTTTCAAGTAGAAGGTTCATGAGTCTAAACCAAGTCAATGAAGATAGATTGGCAAAGAATCTATTTTGATGAATTCGGCAGCTCAAGCAAAATTGCATCAACATGGCGATGATACATTGTATCAGTATGCCAAAGTCTAGCAATGTAATGATGAGATGATGTACACCTGTGAACTTCTTCAATAATCCAGATGATGGCTTCAGCTTTTCCCGGATCGATGATGGTATCTAATGGAACATCTTCATTAGCAGCACCAAGCCTCATTTGATCAAACTTCTTCATCTGGACATCTGTCAGGTAATGTAGGGGTTGCCCATAGAACTCCTTCATGGATGCAGCAAATCCAACCCATGAGGTGAAAGGGATAACAAAGCCACTTTGTGTGGGCATAGGGACCACATTCATGTACTCTTGGTACATTCTTGCTCTTCTCAGGATTGAATCTGATATAGAGAAAGTGTATGACTAGTGATATGAATAAAAAACATTGAGTAAAGATACATCATAACCTTGCACTTTAGTTACTCATGTGGCAATAAGTTTGAACATAAGATCTTTGAAACAATATACATATTAACAAAACAAAAAGTTACACATTTGAGAATCAGTATTATCATAAAAGAGGCCTCTCAAATTTGCGTTTTCACATTAGAAAAGAGTTGTTTTAATAAGTAAATGAAGAGAGATTTGTGCACGAGAATTTCCCTTGGGACATCTAGCTTCTATTAAATGAAAGCTACATCTATCCAGAGATTGTCTGTCCATTGGTACAGTCCAAAAGGAAGAAACATAGATATACGTCTTTTCTTCCAAATTCGACAAGGTGAAAAAATTGAAAGGTTTTCTTGATTCAAAGTGTCCTTATTGTCTCATGATCTATTTATTAGAGAAGAAAAAGGAAAGCTATACAAGCATGTTACCATTTGTCCAAATTTGCATTTTCATTCTAAAATCATCTTTAATTTGTTACCATTTCTATGGCTGCAGCAAACTTGTTCGAAAGAAGAGAAAGTTTTCATCATTTTCAGCTCGATACAAAGTTAATGCTCCATTGTTCTTAAACTCATACAAATTCAAAATACGGGATCTGTTAAAACTCATACAGATACAACATAAAGAATGAACTTCATTTTAATACGGGAAATCAAACTGTTAAAATGCTTTTACGCATATCGTATCCATATACAATACCATTTTTAGGACTGAAAATCAAATTGTTCACAAGGTATACTTCAAATCAATTATATTAGGATGCTCTTAGCTTACATTATATTTCAAACAAATGGAACTGCAGTGTTATTGGATAATAAGTGTTAGTTAGCATATAACATGACTGAACTTCATTATAGAATACTATAAAAATAAAGATTATAAGACAAACTGCGGAAAAGATGTAAAATGGAATTAACAAATTCGTTGTACCAATTTTTACTTTTGCATGAACTTCTTGCTAATGACACTTGAGCAATCAAAAGCTTTATGTGATAAATTCCTAGGACCATCTTTGATTCCCAAGTTTCCATGGAGGCAAAATTATGCAAAAATAATATTGTCATTTTTTACCCCAACTTAATGTAGAGAATATTTTTTTTATTATTTGGAAACAACAAACCAACACAAATCTGTTCCAACGAGTAGATTGAGAGAATCACTTGGAAATTATGTGAGCTATAACACGTACCTTCAGAATCATAAGAGGAAATAACTCCTTTCATTGTTGTAACTGGTTCAAAAAAAGAAAAGAAAAAAAAGAATGTTAGAAGGAAGCAGCTAATCAATTAATCGAATTAGCAACTGGATCAAAAGCTACACAATATCTATAGATGTTTGCTTCTGCACATAAAAACCTAATTGTTAAGTGTAATACCTAACACTTAAAGTTCAACTCATATGGAATATTAAACAAAATTCATTTCTTCCTATCATCCCCTCCCCAATGTAAAAAGATAGTACCATGACAGCAAAGTACAAAAAAATCAGACACGCAAATGACTATTCAGATACATAAGCTCATGCAGTTTCAATAGACGGCTATTTTGATTTATTTTCATAAAAATCTAATGGTCAAGTTTAATATCCAACAATATCTCAAATAGAAAAAATTCTAGCAGATTCAACAAAATTCATGCCCAGATAATTTTCTTCTTTTTTAACCAAAATGGATTAGGGTTTATAAGAGAAGAGTAACTTACATTTGAATTTTAGTGAAGAAAGAGATGAGTCCGGAGAAAACTAAGTTTGCCTCACTCGTTGTTAAGCTTTTACCATTTATAGAGTGTGTCATTTGAGAACGGCGCAAAAGACAAAAACTTGTTGTTTTAATTTGGTCAAACAAACATGTGTCCCAACTAGTTAATAATTAATTAATATCTCAATATTTCATATACAAGATATAAAATAGTATTTATTAGTTTTCTAATTTAAAATAAAAGATTTCAAGATACTAATAGTGTATTTTAATAATTTATAATTGTCCTTATTTCTCTTTGTTCATTCATAATCATCACACACCATTATCGTCCCCCTGTCAAAATCATGGCTATTGCTTTCAATAATATAATTTGTTCCTTACAAATTACTAGTTTATTAGACACTAGGTAGTGTTTGTCTTCTTTGTTAATCATTCTGATTTAAATGCTAAACTTGATATATTTGTAAATGTTTATCAATTCAAGATTTGCTCATCTACTATTTCTAGAAACATATCAGTTTCAAAGAAGATCATCTACTATTCTATAAAACATATAGTTTTCTTTGATAAATCATATGAGTCTTTTAGGAGGCAGCATACACAAATTAAGATATTGAAATTTATAGTACTCAGTTATTGTATCAATTTTTACAATTCGCACTAATCAATAAGCATCTTTGACCTCGACACGGAGGACAATATGGTTATCAAATTTCTGATCGATCAATAAACGAAGGGGTAAATATAAAGAGTATGGACAAAGATATTGATGATGATTACAACAAGGACTTCTTTATCACCTTTTTAATTTTCTCTATAGATTTGAACATGATGATGTTATATTTTTCCTTGTTCTTCTAACTTTTCTTTCATAAAAGCATTAATTCATTATTGTTCTTTGATGTATAACATTTTAATATTGAAAATACACCTTCTTGAACATATTTTTATAATGTCATTTGAGAATTTTATAAGATATTTCACATATATTTGGGGATGATAAACAATGTTATTATCATAATTTTTTTTTTCTAAACTTGCGTTAATATTTTCTATAGATAGTGAAGTGTAACGACATGGACCGTTGTTACTCAAGGGCACCTCGTGTAAAATTCCTAAATTCTTGATAATGTGTTTTCAATTTAAGAATTGGATACTGTCACGACCCACAACTACCCCTTAGATGTGACATGGTGAAAAAAATTCCCAGAAATTCTAAATGAACAGTTGACAAAGCATGACACTAAGATAAAAACATAATTGAAAGAATCAAGAAAATGGAATATCATTCTCAAATCTCAACTCAATATGATATCAAAATCATAATATAATGACATAATGAAGATATACAAATATTTGACAACAATCCTCTACTACATAGGTGTGGCTAGGACAAGCCCTAGCATGCAAACAATATTAAAACTTAAAGTATGTGTGGAATGAATAAAAAAGACAATTGTAGCAAGGTCTGCAAATCATGAGGACTCACGAAAGCTGTGTTGGGCTGACGAAATCTTTGTTAACCGCATGGTGGATGTGGAGTGCCACAACCTATATTACGAAACAATATTGGCATAAGAAATGCATGCGGTCAGTACTCATAATGTATTGAGCATGTAGAAAGATGCACGAATCATAATATAAAATATGATAAGTCTGAAAATATGATAATGCATGACCAAGTAAAATATGGCATAATTTGATATGTGAGTTCATAAAACATAGTACAAGCTCAATGCAATATTCTGATTATCATATAATATGTAAATCATGTTCTTTTCTTGAAATCATAAAATGTTGTGGGAGATACTGTTAACTGGCAAAAACAATACACTGCTCCTACATTGAATAGAGAGTGTAATAGTTCCCAAGGTAAGGACCATAATCATGAGCTTATGTGGATCCACTAACTAGCATCTATCTGAGACAAGTCCTACAAGGCAGGTAGTTATGGGAAAAGGGGATTTCAACTAAAGAACTCCACCTCTAGTAATAGGTGAATTCTCCTGCACTTGGCGACTGGTGATAGCATACAGACGATTTACACCTCTGTCTGTCCCTGAAGTAGCTCCTCTCGGAGCAAGTCTATCTACTGGAGACGCTTAAGAAGATACGAGTCTATTGCCGCCATTACCATTAAACTTCCTATTCTTAGGGCACTCTCTCATGAAGTGACTAATCTGCCCGCACTTGAAGCAACCATTGGAGCCATCACGACACACTCCTGGGTGGTTTTTACAACATTTAACACTGTCTAATTAGTCCTTTGTGCCACACTACCCTGAGATTGAATAGGTCTTGCTCTAGAATTTTGGGATTTCTGGCTCTTGAAATCACCTTTATTCTTTGGTGCAGGTGCACTAGATGACGATGGGGCAGGACTAGTTAGCTTTTGCTGAAAAGATGATCGGTTAACATTTCCAGTCTTCTGTTGTCCAGACTCATGACCTGTAGTATTGGCCCTCTTATTACGAAACTCTTCCCTATCATTCAACTTCTCTTTCTTAGCCTACTGCACATCAATCATAAGTCTTGCTATGACCATGTTCCCTATTAACAAAGATGCCTTACCCTCATTGCTCGACAAGTGGGATAGCCCATATACAAATAGACTCACCGTGCTTCTCATATCAGCCACCATCTCTGGAGCATAACATGACAATTGAGTGAACTTGAGGTTGTACTCATGCACACTCATGGCCTCCTATTTAAGAGTGAGAAATTCTCTTACATTTGCCTCTCTCAGCTCACGAGGAAAGAAACGACCCATGAATGTACTTTCAAACACATCCCATCTCACAATTGCTGCCCCTTCAGCCCTGCTCTTCTTCCATTAGTTGTACCAAATCCTAGTTACGCTGCCTTAAATTAAGGTGGCTCTGGATCATGATGTACTAAAAACTCCTCTGATCAGTGTAGATCTCATAACTAACTCTATACATGTAGTGCCTCTAGAGCTGAATTGCAAAATCTACCACCGCTAACTCCAAGTAATGGGTGGGGTTGTTGCCCTCATGTAGCCTAAGCTACCTCGACGCAAAAGCAATAGCCCGGACTTGTTGCATTAATTCACAACACAAAATAACGCCGGATGTGTCACAATAGACCATGATGCCCTCGCCCTCAATTGGAAGAGTCAATATAGGGGCAATATTTAGAAACACCTTGAGCTTCCGAAAGCTCAACTCACACTCCTCAGACCACTCAAAAGGCACATCAAGGAAATTTAACCGGGTCAAAGGTGCTTCTGAATAATTAAAATCATGCTTTGGCCTCATTTGTTTTCATTAAAATTAAGAAACTTAAATCTGAATATACATCTGAATGATTAAGATCTTAAGACTGTTTGTTGTATATATATATATATATATTAGGATTCAAAAAATAGTAGTTAATATTACATAAACAGAACATCAGGAAAATATATCATTGTTGACACCCAATTTCGACCCTCCCTGATAATAATTAATTTCAAAGCTTCTTAATTTTAAACGATTTAGAATAATTAGCTGTACAAAATTTAAATAGTTTCAAGGTTAGTTTAAATAATTTCAATCGACTTTTATAGCATTTTGAATGATAAATATATTTCATGTAATTATATATATGATTAGTATTTTATAAATATTTGAAAATTATATCAAAAAGATTTTATTTCTTTTAGCTAAGTGTTTTAACAATTTAGTTTAATTTAAATCATAATTACGATTTTTTTTAATTAATTAGTTCGTGTTTAAATTAATTATTTTATAATTAAGCTAATTATTTTATTTCGTTAAGATTAAAAAGCTCATTAATTAATAGTAATTCATCTTATTTGATCTTGAACGAATTCATCAACTAATTTCAATTCGGTTAAGTTTTAACCTTAACCGGCTATAATTTCGATTGCAATTATAGCCATCAATTCCTTTAAGACCCAACTTTGGGTCATTTGGTCAATTCCAATTCATACCCAGTAGCCCAACTTATCAAAATTCCCAGCCCAACATACCAAATACCCATTAACAACAATACAATGTTCCAACAACCCTTTTCCGGACCCGACCCCAGACCCACATTTCTTCTTCTTCTTTATCTTCAGCACCGACGCAGCAGCTCAGAGACATCGACGACAATTCCAAACAACGCGTGTACGCGCCTCACACGAGGATGAACATCAGCGAGTTCACGAAAATCATCACGGCATGAAGAGACGCATGAATCGGTGCAATACGCATAGCCAGGCAACACTCTGTTTTTCTTTGTCTTCTTCTTCAGACTCCTTTTTCAGTTTGTACAATCGCAGTAGCAGCAGGGGCATACGTTTTCTCCCCTTTCCTTTTTCGGAATGGGGCAGAAATTTCAGAAAAGGATGTTTATCCTTAATGGTGAAAGGAATTTTGGGGTTTTTGAATTTCGAAATGGGCTCTTTGAACTCGAAAATCAGCCCTTTCCCCCATTTGTCAGAACCCTAGTTTATTCTACATATTCCCACTATTCATGGTAGAGAAGAGGGAGAGAGGAGGAAGAGAGAAAAAAAAGGGATTGAAAAATTTACAGAGGAGGAAAACTCTTAAGCTGCAAAGTTATTTCAAGAATACACTTAAAAAACCTTTTCATTTTCCTTCTCCCTCGTTCGCTGGTTGCTGAAATTTACAAAGGTTCGTTAGAGTTCTTCTGTGGTCGTGGAAATTCGCCCCCCTGCTCGTCTCGTCTTAGCTCACTGCACTTTAAAAGTTAGACTTCGTTTCAATCTCGGCTCTTTAGTTGATGTGTTGCTCGATGAATTGAAGCTTGTTTGTTGATTTATTTATCTCCTTTTCTCGACTACCTTTGTTCTTCTTGATTCATCGCTTATGTAGTAGCCGAGTGATTGAGTGGAGTAGGCATCTTGGTCGTTTGAGACATAAGGCGTGCTCTTGTAAATGTTGTTGTTTTCGTGAGTGTTAGAGGCAAAATCCTAAACTAGTCGATGTGGAGTTCGTATGTTGCATCATCTGTTGTTTGTTGGAGGCAGTGGCCTGTCCTTCCTCCATCTTTTTTTTAGATCCTTGATATGTTAGTCTCATTATCATCTTGTTGCTAGACTTAGGTCTCATAAATATGCTAAAACATGTCTATCCTTTCCGGCATTCCTTCATTAATTTGTAGGCGCTAAAATCCTTTCATTGTTCAAGTCTGGAAATTATGTGAACTCCTTTCTTATCTTACTAATATTATTTTTGATTGATTTGTGCATGTTAAAGCATTTAGGCTCATTTTTTTTTTTTTATTTTTTTCTTGCATCACATAAGTTATTTGCTATCTTAACTGCATGAGAGCATAAGGTATCCACCTTTACCTCATTATTTGGAAGTTCACTGTTGTTTAAGAAGGGAAAGATTGTTTATGTGTATTACTTTGTCAAGATAAGTCAAATGTTGTTTATAGCAAACTGTTTCTAGGATTTTAATTTATTTATTTTTCACAGCCTCATATGTTCCGTTTTGAAGTGTAGTTATATCGTTTCCATGGGATGAGAAGCATGTCTTGACCCATTTATTTTCTATTGCTTTTATCACCAGAATATATATTTACCCTTTTTATTGTTTGTTGTTGGTTTACGATTGGGTGTGATAGGCTTATTCAAATCCACATGACCACTAGTTGATCATGGTTTAATTGTTTCAAATTGGAAATTTTAGGATGGGCTATTAATTTATCTATTGTTAAAGCTTTGCATCTGCTCAATTCTAACTATAGGCTTAGTCGTTTAGGTCATTGAAGTGTCATTCGTGTATGAATTTAAGGCCCTTGGTGGCATACATTTATCTTTTATCGTAACTATTAAAATATGATAGTAGATAACTATAAAATATGGTAGTATATAAACATTAGGACACGGCAATATATAGATTTAAAATATGGTAGTATATAAATGTTAGATTACGGTAGTATATAATTGTTTAGAATATAGTAGTATATAAATATTAAAGTATGGTAGTATGTAAATAATAAAATATGGTAGTATATAGATTTTAGAATATGGCAGTATAATAAATTTTAGAATATAGTAGTGTAATAAATATTAGTATATGGTAGTGTAGTAAATATTAGAATATAATAAATTCTCCTATATTATTCATAACTCTTACTTATTGATTCTCATTTTCGTGTTTGCATGTGAAATTTGTCCGGGTCCTCACGGACTCTATCCTCGCATTTTCCTTTGGGCCACGGAGGCCCATGTCCCCTCTTATCCGAGTCAGTTAGATATCAAAATCGACGAAGAGGTCTCAAAATTGAAAGAAAAGCGGAGCAAATCGGGAGTTGAAAAAGATTGGGCCAAAGCCTACTTTTATTTATTCGGAATTGTATTTTGTTATTATTGGGCCTAAGCCCTCGCCATTTTACTTACTATTACTTGTTAGTTCTTAGGACAGGTGAAAATTGGGCCAAAGGCCCAAAACGAAAATGGGCCCAAATACTGGCCCAGGCGGACAGGAAAACCAGATTTGGGCCCAAATCTATTTCCCTCCTTTATTTTTTGTGTTTATTTACTCGTCACTATCTGCTATTAATCTTAAGGGTTTTAAAATTTTCAAATCCCCAAAAGACACTCATTTTGAATTAATTACTTAACCAGCTTATTCATCTCTTACTTGACTTAATAAATAAATAAATAAATAAATAGGTATTTTTACAAAATATTTCGCTTAAATAATAGGTCAATATTTCCCTTTTCCCTTTTCAAAACGATTCTAACTATAAAAATTGTTCAATTCAAATTAGGTTAATCTACTTTAGCCAAATAAATTAATTATTGGATAACCGCATTAGCGGATATTCTAGGTACCTTAAAAACCTTCCTAGAATATTAATAGGAATCTCGAACCCCCTTAATAGTTTTCAATAGATTTACTGTTTTAGTCTTTTGAAAACAATAGTTTTTCTTGATTTTTCTCAAAAATTAAGTGGCGACTCTAAATCAGTCCAACATATATTTTCCTAATAAAACAGGAATGATGACTCTGCTGGGGATTTGAATGGTTCTAACCTTAAGATTAATTATTTGGCTATGTGTTTAACTGTTTATTTGTTTAAATTATCGTATCTTATATTACTTGTAGCATTCATGGCACCTGATTCTGCCAAACGACAAATAGATTGCATTAGGAAAAAGGCGGTTACGTGGCTAACTACGGTTATCCTTCAGAAAAACACAAGTTGAACTCTTTGGAAGTGATAAACGAATAGTTGGCTTGTGGTCATCCGACGTCGTTTATTAAACTTCACCCCGTTGATTGTCCGACTCGGGTAACTATCATTTTTAAACCAATCCTAGTCAGCCTAGAGTAGAGCGAAACCAAATCCAAATCTAAGCATTAGCCTAAGACGGCTTAATACCCAAGGCGTATTAAGTCCATTAGTGAAACCGCCAAAATCATCTCCAAGGTCCACGACCTAACGACATATCATATTGTTTGACATTTGAAAGATGTATGTGTGGAAACCTGATTGTTACCTATTTGGGGGTGGGGGAATCTTAATAGGGTTTTATTTTGTAGGTATGGATCGATTTCTCAAATTCGACATGGTAGTGGAAGCTCTAGCTCTGCTCAAGATGTGGTACAACGATCTCAATGCATTTCACAAAAGGAACCTCAACAAATATGTAGGGGCCTTAACAGAACTCATTAACATGGTTGGGTGGCCCGAACTGATTGAAGTCCTCACGGGTTATTGGGACAACGAGAGAATGGTGTTCCGATTTGGAATCACGGAAATAACCCCGACAATTGAGGAAATTTGAGATGGAATAGACACAGTCGGTACAGGGCTTGAAAGAAGGGTGAGAAAGCAGGAAAACATCTTAATTCCTAACAAGTCTACCCTCGAGGATATTGTAAACTGGCTCGGATTAAGAAATGATTGTACCTACTGGGCCGAGGGTTCTAGCATTTCTTTCATGGATCTCTATGTTAGATTCGGGGATGCGAGCTTTTATGTGAATTACAACCAATAGTTCAGGGTCACTTTCAGAGAATGGAATGGAATCAGACCTTTGGCATTTACCATCGCACTATTAGGCACCATGGTTTTTCCACACGGCCCGAGCCTCAGTATTAATACCCGGGTAATAGTGCTTGCACACACTCTCTTCCACGGGCATCTGAACCAAGGGCAAATAAAGTATTATCCTATTGCACCTGTCATCCTTTCCGACATGTACCGTGCTTTGGGGAAATGCAAGGAGGGGCATTGTTACTTTCAGGGTTGCAACCTTCTTCTTCAATGGTGGATAATGAGTTACTTGGTGAAGAAACATGGAACTCAAGAACTCCATATCCTCGATGAACATAATGCTCTTAAGAGTTTGAATGACATGTTGTTCTGGGCAGACTTGGAAAAAAGAAGAACTAGAGAAAGATGGGCTCAAATTTTCTCTGAGTTGAGAGAAGAAAACATCCAATGGATGTTCAACCGTTTCATCTCGAAAGATGCCATAGTACGGGGCGATAGACAACTTGTGCTTCCTCTGCCAGGTATTCGAGGTATTCGCCCATATGCACCCATTCGGGTCTTGAGACTGTTTGGAAGAAGACAAACTACACCTCCAGAAGCATACTACCGTATCTATGTGTTCAACATCGGGGATGATAGAGTGCCTGAGGCTTCAGAGATGCTGAGAGAATGGAAAAGAGCAATGCGAATGAACAAGGACACTATTGCCATAGATTGATTTAATGCGGGTATGATGAAACTTACAAAGCTTGGTTGAAGCACAATATACAGGGTATCTCCTTCTCAGTTCTGAACATTTACCGTAGTGTAGAGGACAAAGAGTCCAAAACTTTGATAGAACTGAGAGAGGTAAGAAGAGAAGCCTAGGGAATGCACGAGGAATTTCTCCGAAAGCAAGAAGAGGATAAGTACGCCCTCAAGAGAGTAACTCAAGAACTAGAAAGCTTGAGAAGAGATTTGGGAGAGCTTAACTTATGGATTGGAGATAAGAAAAGTGGAATGTGCCTCGAACACTGGGAAGAGAAAGGTCACCGAAGCGAAGGATACTTGCTAATGATTCAATATAGGCTTCAACATCTCATGGCGCAGAACAAGAGGAGCAGATCAGAGGCGGAGCCGACGGGAACATCTTAGAAGATTTTGCCCCTGCGTGGGTTTTTTCTATATGTACTTATTGTTATTTGCCCCTGCATGGGCTTGCCTTTCTTGTATTTTGGTACTCTTTTCAAATGACCCCTGCGTGGGCCTTTCCTTTGTGATTTTCGTTTATTCCCTACTTCCCTTGCTTATTTTCGCTTCTTGAACATCATTTTATATGCGAAATTTGCTCTGGGGTAACAAAATGGTTTAATTCTACACATACATCTTTCAAATACGCTAGGCCTACCCTTGGCACAAAAGGGTCCCCTACTTGTTTAGGACGCGCGATATATGCTTGTGTGCTTTAACTGTTTATGTGATATTGTTGCTTTGAATGATGATATTTTAGCCCACTCCTTTTCAAAAATTTTCCAAAAATCTCTACAATACCAAATACAAGTCACTATCAAAATGTCCGACCAAAATTCCATGAGTCTTGAGTTTCTCAGCCAGAAATAAAATCCTACCACCCAAACCCTAAAATATTACTCTATCATCTCAGGAAAGGTGAAATTGCCGCTAAGATGGAAAAAGGCAAGGGTATCGACATAGAGCTAATAGAGGAGGATTTGAGGATGGAGTTGCTGCGGCTCAGGCGAGAGATCCAAGAAACCAGAGAAAGGAGAATATAAGTGGAGTTTGCCACCGCGGTCGCCCAAGCAGCAAATGCGGCACTAGACGTAGAATTGGCAGCAAAGAGGACGAAATGTGATGTTATAAGTGAAAGGACAGTTGTTGTGCGGAAGGAACATGAAGTCTTCAAAAAAGACATAACTATGAGACTTTAGAAGATACGTGGGAAATGCTCTTTTTTCAATCGAGAAGCAAATAGTGGTCCCAAAGACACTCACCCTGGAGCTACTGAAGAAGATGCTGATGAGGAAATCATCTATATGTCTCCCTTCCTGGGACGTCTAAAAGGGAGAGACCAAAAGATCACTCTCCCAACTTATGAGCAGACACATAGCGTGGGGGCAAGAGTCGTGTCGTGTGCTCTCATTTACGAGCACCTTAAGACGTCAGGTATGCTGAAGCCTCTCGAAGGAACCACTTTTAGGTTTGGGCATGAAAGCTCTCAAAAGACATGTGCCTACCACCCGAACCAAAGAGGACACACTATAGAGGAATGTGTGGAGCTTAAGGCAGCGATTCGCAACCTGATCAACATTGGGGAGATCCCGTATATATGGGGTAGGAACACCGTCCTTACCTGTGACCAACAGGAGCGTAATATGCCGATCACTGAGCGCACTTTGTTTTATTGTCACTACTTCACGCCTTTCAAGAAAACTTTGATGGACATCTACAGTATGTTAGTTCAAAAAGGAGTCTTGGTCTCTATCAGAAAGGATGATGAAGCAATCGATCCCGTTGGAATTGAGATCTGGAAGCCCTGCCCTTATCATGATGCCATCGATCCCAACATTGGGAGGTGCCTCAAGTTTTGCTATGACGTGGAATCCCTCGTCAACATGGGAAAGATTCAAGTTGAGTTTGTCCCCCGTGGCTAATACGACAGTCAAACGAAGAAGCTTCGGTGAAGGCACCATCTATCTTTTAGGACACTTTATTATCTATTTTTTAACATTCCTTGTAATCACCAGAAATGAATGAATGAAAATGAAATTTTCTTTGTATTCGAACTACGTAGGGCTTGAATTCTCCTTGGGAGATACGTAGGCAGCCTTTCGAGGCCCGGCCCCTATCTTTTTCAAATTTTCTTTTCCCCCCTTCTGTCATTATACAAGGAAACATTGAATTCACATCAACAGATGCCGAGAGATGCAACAAGAAGACCTTAGCTCAACGCAATTTAACCTTTCTAAGTCACCAACCTCAACATAAAAAAAACGAGCAAATTCCTGCTTGTTCAAAAGTCAGTCCCTATTATTCGTGGGTTAACATGTTCTCAGACAAAGCAACTTTTATGTGTTTATCTGTTTTCTATGTGATATCTTGCATTATTCATCCAGGACTAATACTAACAGATTTGCCTTTGAGTTGTTTTTCGTACAAGTAGTTAGAACTGATCTGTGTTGATACACTGGCCGATCATCCCTATTTTACCAGATCAAAAGGGCCTACAGATTCCTTTCCCAGCCAAAATTCACAAAGAGGAAAAACAGCAATGAGTGATAACAACGAAGAACCTGGCCTTACTGATGTCGTGGTGGCTCAGCACGCCCTTGCTGATCAGAATGAACTGATCCTGCAGTTGACGCAACAAATTGCTGAGATGAGGGTCGAGATGCAGAAAACACAAGATTTGCCTACTCTGATTTTTGCTGTCAACACTAAACTAGATGGAAGACCTCCAGCTCAAATTCCCCCTCCTAACGTGGAACAGGCTCAAAACCCGTCTTCAAGCCCTGCTCGTAATCCCTCCGTCATTGACCTTACCACTCAAAACCCCCATTACGCCTCAGCTTCTTATCAAACACCACCCCCTCCTCAAAATACCAACCTCCAAGCACCACTCCTTCCCCTAACGCAAACACCAAACTAGCCTGCCCCCCACGGCCAAAACGCTAATAACCCATGCATTTCCCTCCCTCACCAAAACCTGTACACCAACCCCCAGACTTATCCCCAAAACTATCACGCCCCTTTAAATGGCCAGAGTCCCTCTATCGCTCCACTACTATCGTAAAAACCCCTTTTCCAAATACTAGTCCCCAACGAGCATGATGCCCATGGTTCGGAGCTTGACCACTATGAGGAGAGGGAGAGAGAGTGGAGGTCAAAGGAAGAGACCGCCAAGATAGATATGAAGGAGGAAATTAGAAGAGCCATTAAGGAGTTGAACTTTATTCCTGAGATTTTCGGGTTGAGTTACGAAGACCTATGCATTCATCCGAATTTGGACCTCCCGGAAGGGTTCAAGGTGCCAAAATTCGACATCTTTGGAGGAACAGGGAACCCCTTAGCGCACCTGAGGGCCTACTGTGACCAACTCGTGGGTGTTGGGAGAGACGAAGCTTTGTTAATGCGGCTTTTTAGCCGAAGTTTGAGCGGAGAGGCTCTAGAATGATTTACGTCTCATGAAACGAAACAGTGGTCTAGCTGGAATGCTCTGGGTAAGGACTTCATCGAACGATTCGCCTACAATGTGGAGATCGTTCCTGATCGTTACTCCTTGGAGAAGATGAAGCAGAAGCCGACCGAGAGTTACAGAGAATTTGCATATAGATGGCGAGAGGAGGCAGCTAAAGTTAGACCTCCTATGTCAGAAAAGGAAATTGTTGAAGTGTTTGTGCGGGTGCAGGAGCCCGAATATTATGACAGAATTATGTTGCTCGTTGGAGCAAAATTTGCTGAGATAGTCAAGGTAGGTGAGTCTATCGAGGATGGATTGAGAACCGGGAAGATTGCCCGTGTTGCTGCCTCGCCCGGATCTTCGAGCTTGTTGCAGAAGAAAAGAGAGGATGTGTCCTCTATCTCTTATGAGGGGAAGAAGACCTCAAGGAAATCATTATCATACCAAGGTCGTTCTCGACCTTCACAGAGTTCGTACCCGGCATGTTATGCACAGGTTGATTACCAAAATACCCCTCCCACCAGTTACCAAAACACCCCTCTTCGCAGCTATCAAAATACTCCCCCTCCTAACTACCAAACTCCCCTCTTCCCAGCTATCAAAATACTCCCCCTCCTAACTACCAAACTCCCCCTACTATCTACCAAACTCCCCCTCCAGTTTAGCAGACTCCATCTCATCACTACCGAAATGCCGCCCCTAACTGTTCCAACATTCAGACAAATTACCAAACACCTCCCCTCATGTACCAAACCCCAGCTCCACTTAACCAAAATAACCCCTCGAATTACCAAGCTCCACAACCAAACTACCAAACCAACTCATATCCCAGATATCAAGCCCCCCGTCCAAATGCTCCAAATTATCGCCAAATGCCTCCCCCTCAACAAGGCAATTACGATCCCTCCCATCCCAGATTTGAGAAGAAACCTGCTAGAATTTTCACTCCGTTTATTGAAAGCCGAACAAAGCTATTCGAGCGATTAACTGCGGCAGGATATATCCATCCAGTGGGGCCCAAGCCGGTTGACACTAGCTCAAAGTTTTATAAACCTGATCGGAGGTGCGCGTATCACTCCAACAATGTTGGACATGATACCGAGGACTGTATCAACCTGAAACATAAGATCTAAGACCTGATTGACCAGAATATGGTCTCTCTTCTGACAGTTGCGCCCAATGTCAATAGTAATCCTTTGCCAAATCATGGAGACGCCACTATCAATATAATAGAGACAGATGACGATTCGTGTGTGACGAAGACAATAGT
This sequence comes from Solanum stenotomum, assembly GCF_019186545.1. Taxonomy (NCBI): domain Eukaryota; kingdom Viridiplantae; phylum Streptophyta; class Magnoliopsida; order Solanales; family Solanaceae; genus Solanum; species Solanum stenotomum. The sequence continues at coordinate 24,540,114 of NC_064286.1, forward strand.
TCCGATTGCTCCTGATGAACTGGAAAAGGCTGTGGCTTCGTTGAGCATTAGAAAGAAGAAAGAGTTTGTGATTCTTACACCCGAGAAGGCTATTGCCTTGGTGCCGCGAGAAACTCTTACCCGACCAAAATTTGTGATTGAAACGGCTGTTACTCAAGGCATGACCAGATTTGGTAGGTGCTACACACCGAAAGAATTGGCCCAAGGGGGGCCGAAGAAGGATTAGACTAAAAGGCTGATTAGTGAAGCTGAAGCCGAGGAGTTCTGGAGAAAGATGCAGCCGAAAGATTATTCAATTGTGAAGCATTTGGAGAAGACACCAGCTCAGATTTCTGTATGGGCTTTGTTGATGAGCTCACAACTGCATAGGCAGGCTCTGATGAAGGCTTTGGATGATACTTATGTGCCTATGGGTGCTAACAGTGACAATTTAGCAGCCATGATAAACCAGGTCATCCGAGAACACCGAATCAGTTTTTGTGATGAAAAGCTACCTTTTGAGGGAAAGATGCACAACAAAGCTCTGAACGTCACCTGTATGTGTCGAGATAAGATAATTAATCGTGTCTTGGTCGATGATGGATCCGGTCTTAATATTTTCCCACTTTCGACTTTGAGGCAGCTGAAATTTGACTTGGGAAAGCTTCACCAAAACCAAGTCAATGTGAGGGCCTTTGATGGAGTGCAAAGAAACACATTAGGTGCAGTAAACTTGGATATTCAGGTGGGTCCTGCGGATTTTAATGTGGAGTTTCAGGTGTTGGATATCAGCACTAGTTACAACTTGCTTCTGGGAAGGCCGTTTATTCATATGGCTGGGGCTGTGTCTTCTACCCTTCACTAACTAATGAAGTTTGTTTGGAAGGACAAGGAATTGGTCATTTATGGTGAAGGGAGTCATTCCAATGGGTATGCACCGATCGCCGATGATGTCTCTTGAGGTTGTGATTTCTACACGGTGGAGCTGGTAAATGCCACCGGTGATGACTTGGTTCTACAACCTCCTATGCCTGCCGTGTACAAGATGATTGCTACTGTCATGCTCCAGAAAGTGTTCGAACCAGGTTTCGGATTGGGGAAGCACTTTCAAGGAATCATCGAGCCTATCCAAATTCTCGCCAAAGGAGCAAAGTTTGGTTTGGGATATGTCCCAATATATGACGAAGAATAGATGAAGAACAAGAATGTTGATCAAGCATTGGCTAGGCCAATTCCTCATCTGTACCAGTCATTTCCGGTACGAGAAAATGTCAGCGATGTTGGGCTCGAGGAAGGAATCCGTGGCCTTTTTGAGGAGATTGATGCGGTCATCGAGGAAAAGGCTGGGACATCAGGCATCTGTGATATAGAGCCTGATGAGCAATTGCAGAACTGGACCTCCATACCACTCCTGATTTCCCGCTCATCTGGGTTTGTTTGTTTTAAAATTGGTGGTAGTCCGGAAGAGGCTCGAGACCCACCCTTTATGCAGTTTATTTGTTTGGAGTTTTTAAATTCCCTTGTGATGTCTAAAAAAAAAATGCAAAATGGCCTTCGGCCATGGCTAAAGTTTGTGCTTGTTTTTTCAATTTAAATGAAAGCCTCTTTTGTCAAAATTTGTCTGTTTACTTACTTGTTTATATTTTACTTTCCTAACTTTGTTTGTTTATGATTTCAGTAATATTAATTTAAAACTTGTCAATGTCATGTCATGTCATGAACCGAGTGAACGAAATGAAGCAGGTGATGATGAGTGTGAGGAATATGAAGAAGAAAATAAGGTACCTCAACATGTTACTGAAGAGTTTCGACAATTCGAGAATCAGCACAAGCCAAATTTTAAAGAAACTGAAACTGTGAATCTCAGGGATGAGGAATGTGTCAAAGAAGTCAAAATTAGTGTCCATCTGACTGAAGCCCCAAGAAGAGACCTAGTTCATTTGCTCAAGGAGTACATTGATGTATTTGCCTGGTCTTATAAAGACATGCCAGGGCTGAGCACAAATATAGTGTCCTACAAGTTGCCGATCAATCCAGATTTCAGTCCAGTAAAACAAAAGACTCGAAAGTTCAAGCCTGAGTTGAGTTTGAAAATTAAAGAGGAGATTACAAAGCAGATCGAGTCCCGAGTAGTGGAAGTGACGCAGTATCCGACTTGGTTAGCCAATGTCATTCCAGTTGCCAAGAAAGACAGAAAAATCAGAATTTGTGTTGACTACAGAGATCTCAACAAAGCTAGCCCGAAAGATAACTGTGCTAAGCATGAGATGCAGTCGTTCGTGGATTGTTATGCGGGCTATCACCAGATCCTGATGGACGAAGAAGATGCAGAAAAGACAGCTTTCATCACACCTTGGGGTGTATATCATTATCGGGTGATGCCTTTTGGTCTCAAGAATGCCGGTGCTACTTACATGAGGGCCATGATGACCATCTTTCATGATATGATTCACAAGGAGATCGAGGTGTATGTAGATGATGTCATAATCAAGTCCCGCGAGAGTTCGGACCACTTGACTCACTTGAGGAAGTTCTTTGATCGATTGCGCCGATACAATTTGAAGTTAAATCCTGCCAAGTGTGCTTTTGGAGTGCCAGCTGGCAAGTTGTTGGGATTTATAGTCAGCAGAAGGGGCATTGAGCTTGACTCTTCCAAGATCAAGGCAATCCAAGAATTAGCCCCTCCAAAGACCAAGAAAGAGGTGATGAGTTTTTTGGGAAGGTTGAACTACATCAGTCGGTTCATAGCTCAATCCACTGTGATGTGTGATCCCATCTTTAAGTTATTGAAAAAAGATGCCTCGACCAAGTGGACCGGAGAATGTCAAACTGCTTTTGATGCCATCAAGAACTATTTGTCCAATCCGCTGGTGTTGGTCCCTCCGCGAGAAGGGAGTCCGTTATTACTATATTTGTCTGTCTCAGATAATGCATTGGGATGCGTGCTTGGTCAACATGACGAATCTAGAAAGAAAGAGCGAGCCATTTATTACTTTAGCAAAAAGTTCACCCCATATGAAGCTCGTTACAATCTTTTGGAGAGAACATGTTGTGCCTTGACCTGGATTGCTCAGAAATTAAGACATTACTTGTCTTCTTATACCACGTACTTTATTTCTAGAATGGACCCGTTGAAGTGTATTTTCCAGAAAGCAATACCGACTGGGAAGTTGGCTAAATGGTAAATGCTTTTGAATGAATTTCACATCGTGTACGTGACTCAGAAGGCGATGAAGGCACAAGCCTTAGCGAATCATCTTGCAGAGAATCCAGTTGTGCAAGAGATTTCGCAAGATTGAGTTCAGACACACTCCCAGGGCACAGAATGAGTTAGCCGATGCTCTTGCCACCATCGCATCAATGATTAAGCATCCAGATACAAGTTATATTGATCCAGTGGATATAGAGGTAAAAGAACAACCTGTTCATTGTTCACACATCAAAGCGGAACCAGATGGTTTGCCTTGGTATTTTGACATCAAGAAGTATTTAGAGGACGGGACTTATCCTGAGAATGCAACGTTCAATCAGAAGAAGTTGATACGCTGTATGGCCCTTAATTTCTTCGCAAGTGGGGAAATCCTTTATAAGAGGACTTCAGATTTAGGTCTTCTCAGATGTGTTGATGCTAGTGAAGCTGCAAAGCTTTTGGAACAGATACATGCCGGAGTTTGTGGCACTCACATGAACGGACTCACTTTGGCAAGGAAGATCCTTCGAGCCGGTTATTTTTGGATGACTATGAAACACGATTGTTGCAAGTTCGTACAGAAATGTCATAAATGTCATGTGCACGGAGATTTGATTCGGGTGCCGCCGCACGAACTCAATGCTATGAGTTCGCCTTGGCCATTTGTAGCTTGGGGCATGGATGTCATTGGCCCAATAGAGCCAACCGCCTCTAACGGACACAGATTCATTTTGGTTGCCATTGACTACTTCACCAAGTGGGTGTAAGTAGCTTCGTACAAGTCGGTAACCAAGAAAGTTGTAGCTGATTTTGTTCGCAACAACCTAATATGTAGGTTCGGAGTGCCAGAATCCATCATTACTTATAATGGAGCTAATCTCAACAGTCACTTGATGAGAGAGATATGCGAACAATTCAAGATTACTTAACGAAACTCAACCGCCCATCGTCCCCAAATGAATGGAGCTGTAGAAGCCGTCAACAAGAACATAAAGAAAATTCTGAGGAAAATGATTGATAATCGTAGAGGTTGGCATGAGATGTTGCCATATGCTTTGTTGGGTTACCGGACGACTGTCAGAACATCAGTTGGAGCTACTCTATATTTGCTAGTATATGGAACAGAAGCAGTTATACCTGCCGAAGTTGAGATACCTTCATTGAGAATCATTCAAGAAGCTGAATTGAACTATGCTGAATGGGTCCGTAAACGGATTGATCAGTTAACATTGATTGATGAGAAGAGAATGGTTGTTGTTTGTCATGGACAACTGTATCGACAGAGAATGATCCGTGCTTTCCACAAGAAAGTAAGAGCCAGAATATTCGAAGTTGGTCAGTTGGTTCTTAAACGCATTTTCCCTCATCAGGATGAGTATAAAGGGAAATTTGCACCAAACTGGCAAGGACCCTACATGGTTCGCAAAGTGTTATCTGGAGGTGCCTTGATCCTGTCGGAGATGGATGGCACCGAATGGCCGAAACCGATCAACTCAGATGCCATCAAAAGATACTATGTGTGAAGTTTCAATTCGTATTTTCTGCCATTTCCTTGTAATCGTTCTATTTGCTTGAAATCGCTTTGTTTAGAATCTATCCCTTTGTAATGAACTACGTCTGACCTAAATTCTCAAAAATGAGATACGTAGGCGGCCTATGTCGGCCTCGGTCACCCCTTTTATCCCCCCTTAAATATTTCTTTGTATTTGAACTACGTTCAACCTAAATTCTCAAGAATGAGATACGTAGGCGGCCTATGTCAGCCACGGTCGATTTCTTTATAAATTTCTTATTTTTGTTAATCCTTGAGGTGGAACTATGTTTGACCTGATTCCTGCTTCAACGGGATACGTAGGCGCCACAAGGGTTCGGTCATATCTCCTGTAAGATTTCTATTTTTCTTTTGCAATAGAAACTGGGACAGAATTTTTGAGAGGGACTCAAAAATTCTCAAGAAGAAGATCTTCCCAACAAAGTCAAGACTGAAGTTACTTTGGGATTTGCAACTGGGACAGAATTTTTGAGAATATCTCAAAAATTCCGTGATTTGCTTACCAACGATTAAAGATAAGCCAAGACAGTTAACTGGGACAGAAATTTTGAGATGGCCTCAAAATTTCAACAGGGTCTATCGGCAGTTTAGAACAACTTTGAATACTTCCCAACAAGTAATCAGATAGATCCAAAACATCAACTCCAAATGGCGTCCACTAAGCTTGGCGTGACATGACACTTGGCAGTGACATTTTCCAAATGCTACTTTTTGAAAATCTATTTTTTCTTAAAATTTTTCTTACATGTTTCAATTATTTTTGCACAAAAATATTTTGTCTTATCTATCAAGAGCGGGAGATCGGAGAAATCAACCGGAGATAGCAATACAAGGAGCAGACAACCGAAGAGACCAACACAGATCAGTTCATTTTGTAAGAAACTAACAATTTTTCTGTGGATAAGCTTTATAGGTTTGCCTCAAGATCGGCATATTCTTCCATGCAATGAATATGGAGAAGGCAAAAGGGCGAAGAGCTCCACAAATTGACAACTTTTCTGTGGATGCAGGAAATATTTCATGCTTCTTTTACCAAGAATTGGGAATATGAGTAGCATTACTTTATTCAAATTCTCAGCAAGGCAAGGTTCATAACGAACATCCAATTACGTTCGGAGATGGGACAAATGAAAACCTTGAAGAGAGAAATATTATTATCTTCCAGCAACTAAAGACACCTGAAAGATATTTATTTGCATTATATTCTCAGATATGATGATATTCTTACCCTGAAATTCATTAATATCGTATTGTCAAATGAGATGATACCACTACTTCGAGGGTCATTTTTATTTATATTGTCGATTGAGACGATACCGCCACCCAAAAATACCCCAGAAGAACACCTATGTTAGTCGGTGAAGCGTTATCTTCGTTCGGTACCTGGGACGGCGTCATCTAATGAAGATTCATGCATCGCAAAAGAAGAGATGCATGCATTGCAGGAGAAGATTCATGCATTGCAAGAGAAGATTCATGCATTGCGAGAAAAAGATTCATGCATCGCGGAAAAAAATTCATGCATTGCAAGAGAAGATCCATGCATCGCGGGAAAAGATTCATGCATCGCGAGAAAAAGATTCATGCATCACGGGAAAAGAACCATGCATTGCAAGAGAAGATTCATGCATCGAGAGAAGAAATCTCGCATTGCAAGAGAAAGAAAGCATGCATCACGGAGAAGTCATGCATTGCAAGAGAAGAAAGTCATGCATTGCAAGAGGAAAAAGTCATGCATTGCAAAAGAAAGATTCATGCATTGCGGGAAGAAGATTCATGCATCGCGAGAAAAGAGATTCATGTATTGTAAGAGAAGATTCATGCATCGCGAGAAATGAAAGACATGCAACGCGGGAAAGAGATCCATGTATAGTCAGAGAAAGAAGTCATGCATCGCGAAAAAGTCATGCATAGCATGAGGAAATCATGCACAATAAAAAGGAAAAGTCATGCACTGCGGGAAAGAGATTCATGTATGGCAAGAGAATGATTCATGCATCGCAGAAAAGAAGTTATGCATTGCAAGAGAAAGATTTACCCATTACAAGAAGATCAACCTGCATTATTATTATTTTATTTTATTTTTTTATTTTTTTTCTTTCTTTACAAAATGACATCAAGAGAATTATCAATAACGACGTCAAGAGAACTGTCAACATATTACATCAGCCTATTTTATTAATCAAAAGAAGAGTACATTGAAGATTATATTGCAAATATGAGACACAAGCTTTATTTGCTTTACGTCGAACCCGATGAAGTTGACGTAAATGTTCAAGGAGGGCAATTAAGTGTTAACATGGTAAAAGACACTATCCCTCCATTTGAATAACATTTTTTATGCTAATGAGTGTTATCTCAATCTTTGCCGAGAGCATCCAAGAGGATGAATTCTCAAAACAAACCATAGGTGCGGACGACATCAATTAGGATGCAGCACAACGTGGAACTTTTTCTTAGCAGCGAATTGGAACATAATCCAAAGAGGAGTGCCAAACTCTTAGGACGCGAGCAAAGGAGCGACTTCCACCACAATCAAACAACACCCCTATCAGAAGGCATGTGGGTTTATCTTTGGGTTTATCGGTTTCATTTTCGCCTCCGGAAAGTTTTGTCTCAACTGGAAGCAGCTTTACAATCTGAGTGACAAATGCACCAAGAGCTTTGGAAATTATGTCTGTGTGAGTTCTTATTTATGGCTGTGAAGCGCGCCATATTCATGGCTAAGAGGTTGCAAGCCTCCTTTCATACTCGACTTACTTTGTCACTTTTCCAGAACCGAAGGTTATCTTGCATAATAGACTTCCTTTTCAACCGATAGAGTCAAACTACAAGCAGTCTGATTCCCTAAGTTGAGGGATATGTAGGTGGGATCAATGTTGAAAACCCGGAAGTATTCCAACATTCTATCTGAAATCGCATTCCCGAGCATTCTGGTGCCTTCATAATTCAGTATCGGGATGGTTTTGAGTTTCTTCCAAAATCGTGAGTTAAATCAAGCTTATCAAACTAGAAGTGACCTAATTTCTCACAAAGACTCAGATAGGTAGGGAACCCATTTCCAGGGTTTGGCCATAATTTCTAAAGACCGTTCCAAAAATCCCTTTTTCAGAAAGATGAATACGTGGTCGGTCAAAATTGGATTAGTCAAATTCATTTTCCTCGAATTTCTTGTATCAATTCAAGTCAAATGAGGGACAGTTGTTGACACCCAATTTCGACCCTCCCTGATAATAATTAATTTCAGAGCTTCTTAATTTTAAACGATTTAGAATAATTAGTTGTACAAAATTTAAATAGTTTCAAGGTTAGTTTAAATAATTTCAATCGACTTTTATAGCATTTTGAATGATAAATATATTTCATGTAATTATATATATGATTAGTATTTTATAAATATTTGAAAATTATATCAAAAAGATTTTATTTCTTTTAGCTAAGTGTTTTACCAACTTAGTTTAATTTAAATCATAATTACGATTTTTTTGAATTAATTAGTTCGTGTTTAAATTAATTATTTTATAATTAAGCTAATTATTTTATTTCGTTAAGATTAAAAAGATCATTAATTAATAGTAATTCATCTTATTTGATCTTGACCGAATTCATCAACTAATTTCAATTCGGTTAAGTTTTAACGTTAACCGGCTATAATTTCAATTGCAATTATAGCCATCAATTCCTTTAAGACCCAACTTTGGGTCATTTGGTCAATTCCAATTCTTACCTAGTAGCCCAACTTATCAAAATTCCCAGCCCAAATACCAAATACCCATTAACAACAATACAATGTTCCAACAACCCTTTTCCAGACCTGACCCCAGACCCACTTTTATTCTTCTTTTTTATCTTCAGCACCGACGCAGGAGCTCAGAGACGTCGACGACAATTCCAAACAACGCGTGTACGCGCCTCACGCGAGGATGAACATCAGCGAGTTCACGAAAATCATCACGGCATGAAGAGACACGTGAATCGGTGCAATACGCATTGCCAGGCAACACTCTGTTTTTCTTTGTCTTCTTCTTCAGACGCCTTTTTCAGTTTGTACAATCGTAGCAGCAGCATGGGCATGCATTTTCTCCCCTTTCATTTTTCGGAATGGGGCAGAAATTTGAGAAAAGGATGTTTATCCTTAATGGTGAAAGGAATTTTGGGGTTTTTGAATTTCGAAATGGGCTCTTTGAACCCGAAAATCAGCCCTTTCCCCCCATTTTTCAGAACCCTAGTTTATTCTATATATTCCCACTATTCATGGTAGAGAAGAGGGAGAGAGGAGGAAGAGAGAAAAAAAAGGGATTGAAAAATTTACAGAGGAGGAAAACTCTTAAGCTGCAAAGTTATTT